>NW_017304831.1:517167-520509 GCF_001594115.1 Trachymyrmex septentrionalis
AGGGAAGCCGCCTATTGCGAGGCGCGTAGACAAAGTCCGTGTCGAACAATGCGCTTTTGAAATATCGAACGACGCGGCGGTATCTATCAATCGTCGGGACGCCACGAGGCGTGTATGCAGCGTGTATTTGCTATAACGCAGCCGCGCGATGTACACACGTCGCCGTGATTTAATAACGGGGCGCACTCAACGAACGTCGCACCGCGCACGCGGTATCACGCTCGCCCGATCTCGTCGGCGAAATACATTTCTCGAGCCGTCGTACGTCGAGGCGTCGTCGCCGTTGGCTGAATTAAAAAGGCGATTGCATTCTCGGAACGATAAGACGGAATATGATAATTTTGTACTTTTACTCCATATCGGACGAATACAAAAATAAATTCGAGCTCGAAATAACTTTTGTTATTACTCCCCTTTACAGAATCTGTACAGAATCTGTATAGAATCGGTCAATCGTCTCTCTTTCTTTTCTCGAGTGGGAAAAGTACATTAAACGAAAAGAGAGCTACTATAAAGTATTAATTAATTTGTAAAACGCGGCAAAAAATTCATTCATTCATCGTTATATACATTCGGATATCTGTAAATTTTGTACGATTATTCGTTCAAAAAACTCATATTTATTAACTGGAACGTATAGTCTTAGTGATCCTCCAACATTTTCCTAATTTTTAAATAATACGATAGTTTAGAATAATTTTATATGTCTTACACTGAGAGAAAAATGTTCGATATTTGTAACTATAATTATATATTATTACAAATGTATAACCTAAAATGACTGCAATTATAGTTATTATAATCATAAAATAGTTGAAATTACCATAAAAATTATAGTCACTTGAATAATTTTTATGATAATTTCAACAATTCTATGGTTATAATAACTATAATTGTAGTCATTTTTGATTGCCAACTATACATTTGTTGCTACAACTATACACATAGTTACTGTTATTATTATTATTATTATTATAACAGTAATAATCATAATTATAGTTACAAGTATCAAACATTTTTCTCTCAGTGTGCAATCTTTAGTTTTTACAATTTTGTTCTATTCTTATTTTTTACAATTTTATTCTATTAATAGAATATAACAAGTTAATCTACTATATTTATGTTAAGTTCAAGTATTGCAATTTTTTATATAGCTAAAAATTTGGAAACTTTTTCAAAAACTAACAAAAAACTTTAGTGGGTACCAATACTGTTAAATTCATAATGCCAAATTATATTTAATTTGAGTTTTAATCTATTTTCTAGATCACCACCCAATATATTTCTATCCAATGTCATTAATTTGACTGAAACAATACAGTTAAATGATTAAACTCAGGAAAATGTATTAAATTTGATGTATTAAATTTAGTTTAGTATGTACTAAATGTCATGCATACGTTAATATAAATGATGTTTACTTTGAAACTAATCGGAAATGGATTGTATATTGACACAGATGGAAGATAAGAATAACAAAACGTTATTTTTAACTCAAACAATTGGATTACCATTGCTCTTTTCATATCTAAGAGTGAAAAAACCATATGTTCTTTTAGCGTCACAAAAAATATGTGTTTCTATTATAGGTTAAATATATCATGAGATAAAATGTTCCAATAACGCAACAATAAAAATTCTATCTTATAAGCGTTATATGTGTACGTATACGTACTACAAACGTAGATGACTTGGGACAGTGCAACTTGGGATAGCAAATACTTTTGTTAAATTTAGTCGTGGTATCCATCCATGAGCCATTAAAGAAAATTTAAAATTTAAACTTTCTTTAAAAACTCATGGATGGATACTACGATTTTAATAAAAGTACATACTGTCCCAAGTTCCCTTCACTGTTTCAAGTCACCTACATTTATGGTAATTTATATACATATGTGTATTCATTGTTATATGCAATAATGAATCATCAAATGATTGTACAATTAAATCCTAGTCCCTTTGTTTGAAAAAAAAAACAATGGATTCGTGAAACTATATTAATCATCTGTGATGCTTCCATACTTTTTACTTGATTCTTTGATCATATTATGCAGATATATATTTTAAAATACAAGTTTTTTTCATAAATCCATTGCTTCCAGATTAAAAAGATATCTTGACTCACCGACACGATGCGCAGCAGCAGAGTTTATAATGTGATCTGTAAAATAAAAATATATTCAAATATTATAAGTGTGCAAAATAATTACTATTTTAAGGAATAAATATTATATATTTGCAAATCCAAGTATGTAAATACTATTAAAAAGTTACTTCAATATATGTACATATATGATTAATTTTCGTGTAAAAATAGCACACTATATATTGCATACAAATATGAATTTACACATTTAAACGTATAATATATTACCATTTTTACATGGAAAACTGAATGCACATATTTTGAAGTCACTTTTTACGTGTTTGGATTTACAGTGTACAATTGAATCTTTTATTCATCCTTTTTTAGAAACAGACATTTATTATATGTTAGACATTTAGTAAATAAATTATTAGGTATATTTATTAAATACAATTATACAATTTTCGTCAATATTCTGCAAATATCAAAATAATAACTAAAAAAATATAATGATTGGAACAAGCTCTCTATATTTAAAATAACAATAATCGCACAATTATTAATTCGAAAAAATCACTTCTTCATAAAAACTAATGTCTTTATTTCATAATCTTGAACGTTTCAACTCCCTTTGGAGTCATCCTCAGCAATATTATAATTAAAATTCTTCGAAATTTGGTCAAAAACTCACATATCTCGAGTATTAAAAATACGTCTAACAAATATCAAAAATATTAATTAGACGTACCTGACACACGGAACCATACAGACATATAAAAATTGTCTTTGTTACAAATGTTCGAGACATGTCATTATTTTATCAATAAAAATTATCACACAGTGAAATCAAAATTCCAAAACTTCGTGTTCTGTTCGAGAATCCACTACAGTTCTAGGAATCCGAGAATGGAGAGACTCATCCTGGATGGACCGCTTAACGTTCTCGACTGAATTCTTCGAAGAATTTTAATTGTATTTAGTATTGCTGAGGATGAGAACTCCAAAGGGAGTTGAAACGTTCAAGATTACGAAATAAAGATATCAGTTTTTAATTAAGAAGTAATTTTTTCGAATCAATAATTGCACTCATTAGCCTTGAAATAATAACTAAATTATAAACACACCTATGGTTGCTCCGCCGTTGCCCGATGCCACCCCGGGCCTCCTCCTCCTCTCAACTTCCTTCATCGCCATTCCTCTCTCTTCATGGCACTAGCTCATAATTACGACCACAGATAATTATCAGACACGGCGAT
>NW_017304831.1:520609-528368 GCF_001594115.1 Trachymyrmex septentrionalis
TCCCGGGCCTCCTCCTCCTCTCAACTTCCTTTATCGCCATTCCTCTCTTCATAGCACTCGCTCATAATTACGACCACAGATAATTATCAGACACGGCGATCACGAGACACTTTGCACGGCACTCTCGAAGCTAGCCATATTCACTAGCTACGACTCCTTGATTTCAAAATACGACACTCGCGCCATATCTCTAATGATATGCTTGAAGCATTAAATATGTTTACTCTCATAGGAAGGATCTCTCTCTCTCTCTCTCTCTCTCTCTCTCTCTCTCTCTCTCTCTCTCTCACGCGCGCATTCGTTAACGAATAAGTGATTCGACACACGCATGCGACACTTTTCACGGCTCTCCTCGACACGATACCGTTGGGATTACATTTCGCGAACGAATAACACGCAATAACGAGGAAAACGCGCGCAAATGACACAACACGACACGCTCAACGCCCAACTAGACTCAAACCTAGACTCGTCTCGCGAAGTAATGCGACGGTTACTGCCTAAAATGGCGGAGCGAAATCGTAAATCGTGCCGCGCGCGGCCAACTTCACGCGTCACGGCGAGTTACGTTTCTACCTACACTTTCGCGCACATTTTGCATTTTATATGACAGATATTACTCTCGCCGATTGTTTTACCCTTAGAAATATCACCGTTTTGTATACCATTACAGTGCAAATAAACGAACGTTGCTAAAAGAAAATTAGGAATAAATGTCGACGGAACGTATAACTGACAAATTGATCGCTTTGTCGGTCGTCAGCGTCGAGATCAATGCGAGACGAGATGAATTTTGAACAAACACATTTCGCGAAATACGCATTTATGTTAAATATTAATCTCCGTCGCACGTTCGATCAATACATCCCGATACGACGTTACTTACGTATATGGAAGCGTTCCACTTGGCGTTCACAACGTTCGCATTGTCCTTGTCTAACTTATAAACAAGGTCGACCGTTGAAATAATTCCAAGAACGAACGTTGCGAGGGTCAAGTAAAACACAGCCTATATGTATCAATCAAATGCGTCACGACGTTCCTTGACTCGAAATCAATCTACTGTTTCGTATGAACGTTCCGTTGAATGGCTGAAAAAACTTTCGAGATTACGCCAGCAACTTCAGTCCGATACCACGCGAATCAAATCAATGACTGCACGGAAAGAACGATTTTGCTGAGGCATCTAAAAATTTAGCTGAATACAGATCTAAAAATAATTTTTAACCGTTAAAACGCAAAATTGCGATGCAAAAAATGTTGACGTTCTAATAACCAGAGAGAGAGAGAGAGAGAGAGAAGCTTGCCTACACGATTATTTTGATATAATCCAGTAAAATTATTTTCAGATCTGTATTTAACTTTTAGATATTGTGGGCTATATCATTTTATCTATAAAATGATACAATTTAAAATGTATTGCCCTTGTTGAAGGTATTTGTGAGCTATCACCTATCAGGAATTGCCGAGTTTTTTTTTCGCTGGAACATACGAATGATCCCGATCGATTTCTATTAACAACTGCTTCGCTCCCGCTCGCGATCGAGGGGCCCGCTCCCCCTTCGCGGGAGGGCGCAGGACGACCAATGACGCGCGATCATGCGAGACCGCGGAGTGGGGGAAGCCGACGGAAAAACCCATCAATTCCGAGTTCGGGAATTTTCCATTCGCGTCCCTCCTGACATTACCATATTTGGGCGGATCGCGAATGTTCGAGATCGAGCAGGCAAGATCCTGTAACTAAACGGCAATGCAAAGTAAGCCTACAATATACATATTATATTCCAGCGAAACTTTCCGTTCTTTCTGTATACAATTTTGATTGAATAGAAATCGCGCGGTTCGATCTTATAAATGCAAATATTCTTAACAGTTGATGTATCACGTATCAGTAAATGTGTCGCACGAAAACAATAATTCACACACAACCTTCATTTCCTATACGATTTCAAACAATTTCAAATGAATACTTGCTTCGAGAAATAACCGTTGCCGCGATGCGTTTACGGAACGGTTAATCATAGGAATTAAACGAGTGAGCCGATAGTTGCTAATAGGAAACAATCGCGTTTACTCTTTGTTTTGTTTCAGTTACGCTTACGGAAGGATAATAACGGAGCAGTTGTTTTCTCGCCTGTTGACAATTGTTGGAGGGAAATAATCGTTACTAATACTTGTAATGCTCTCTTAGTAGAGCTTGTCGCGGTCGCGTCTCGAGAAGTAATAAGTAATAACGCGACGACACACGGAACGACTCACGCTCGCTCAGCTACGCTGTGATGAATGATGACGAGGCGACTCTGAACACAACACAAGCCGTGCAGTACCTACCTCGCTTTGTTTACAAACGCGAGCGCCGAACTTCGAGCATTCGCAAACAATTCCGCTCTACGAAACATTCGATCTACGCAGGTGAGTCACAGGTCGCAAGTTTATAGTCAACCTCGAAGCGTCATATTGAAAATTAACGTATCGAATTGGCTGACGCAACAAACTCTCGAGTCTGCGTCTTACATAGGGCTCGTTCTATATAGAAGAGTTATAAATGGTCGTAGGGTCTCAAATTGTAGGAAATTGACCGATCCTAATCGAGTATTCTCTCCTTATATTTTACTGTAATTGTTGGTAATTTCCTACGACTTAAGACTCCACGACCGTCTATGACTTCTATGTAGATGATCTTTAAGGATATTAAAATATAAATGCCACAATTAGTTGTACTTTGAACCAGTTAGATGAAGATTATTATCGTTTAGCGCTTTGTTCTTTCATCATCATCGCTTAAAATAAATTTAATTCCTCTTGATTAGAATGAAAATTTTGAGGTATTTAGAAATTCAATAGAAGTGTCGTTGCTCAAATCGTAAATCGCAATGAATATGCTACGATTTGTAAAACATACAATATATGTTTAATTATATCGTTAAATTATTACAAACTAATTTTTTGTTAATCAAAATGATACATATAAATTAATTTATTATTTATATTTTCATCTTCACTCAATTTTTTTAATTTTTCCTTTTTTAAAGAAATGGTTTTAATAAATCAAGAATTGTGAATTTTAATGAATCAGAAAATCCAAATTAAGTCGTCGCAAAATATGGTGATGTAATCTCATACATTTCTCTTTCTTGGCTTATTAAAGTCAAACAATCTCACTGATCTCGAAATGTAAAATACAGAAGAAAAGTAATGATAAAAAATTAATTTTAATAAAGCAGAGATTTATAAAAGGAGATAAAATTCATCGCTCAATGAAAAATTAGATTTCACATTATGTTTTATGTTGTTGACGCTGTTGAGTTTGAAAAGATTAACTTCTCAAGTAAAAAAAAACGACGCTTATCACTTAATCGACATGCGATACAAAAAAATTATTGTCCGTCATTATGTAAACTACAAAAGTGGATAAGTATATAGGTAATTTCTAGTTTTAACTCTCTGTAAATCTTAAAGTTCTTGAATCTCAAGGTTTCTCAAGCAATTACGTTTCACGGATTTGAAATTATTTAAATTATTAGAACTATTTAAAAGCAATTTCTTCTCAAACTTCATACAAAGCACACATTGAAAAATACTTAATTGTTCCTGAAAATAATATTCGGTTAATAAAAAAATTTAGAAACTATATATAAATATTTTATTATTATTAAAAATCGCGAGAAATAGAATTTTATTCTAAGAAACAAGTATGTATACGTGTGTTTTGTAGAGTTTCTTACTTTATTTTCAAGTAAGGAGCTGATGGGTGGAAACTAATCAAGCGTGCGCAAGATTTAAAATGTATCTATAAAACCGAAACACGCCAGTGCCGCAAGTCTAACTTTTAACGAGTTCAGTAACATTAAAAAAAAAATCCTGAATTTTATTAAATATTTGTTTGAACTTGCAGTAAAAAAACACTTATTTAAAATAAAAAAATTATACTTAATTTAAATAAATATGTATTTTTACATTTAGTGAATTTTAGTTAGTACTATTCAAATGAATATATGATATTTAATAAAATTCAGTAAATTCTTTTTCAGTGTACATATGCATATGTACTTTTTATCATGTATGATACCTGCGCAATGACAAATAAATACCAACATTGTCATTAGCTGCGTTTAGCAGAGGAAGTGGCTTTGCATCTGTTGTAAAATTTCTTTTAATATAATTAATTTATATGTTTAGATCCATTGAGAGAAAGAGAGAGAGAGAGAGAGAGAGAGAAAAGAACGATAAGGACAAGACTATATTAAAGAGTCTTATAATAGTTGCAAAGTTGCTTTCTCTGCTGAACGTAACCAAGAGTTACAGAGTCAGAATACAGAAAAGGATTAGATTTCAAGATATCACCGAAACGTCTTTCGAACACGTAATCATCCTAAGATCAAAGTAGAATCGTGGCCTTATCAACGAATGACATCCTTCATCAGTTAAATAACACGTGAAGTATGGATCGCGCGCGAAACAGAGTGTAAAATGTGATTTTCTGAAAAATGACTCCGACGTCAGATGGGATTCTTTCAGTTAGTTGAGCAGCATTGTGTTCCCTGAGAACGGGTCGAAGTCGGCAACTAAACGCGCAGCGGCGAAGAGGCTAAATGGGACCTGACAGGCAACTGTCGCGGAACAGAGCGGAACCGCAAGAGGGTTAACCCGTCTCGTTTCGCACTGGAACGGTTTCCTCAGCGAGAATGACCCCGTCGAGAGAGAGAGAGAGAGAGAGAGAGAGAGAGATAAAGAGGGAACTGGCCTCAGAGGCGAAAACATGTGCGGTGAACCTGGCCGGGACTTCCGCCTCGCCTCTGCCACCGTCCTCACGCGCGGTATATTCGTCTCGGGCGAAAATTGCAGCAGTACCCATGGTATTCAGAAACTGTTACCAATAGCAATATTCGTTGCCGCGTCGGTGAAATTCGTTGCTGAGTCAGCCGTAAAATGGACCCGAGGCGGATGGGCGGCAGTGTGGCAATGGCAGTGTGCCCGCGAGAGAACGACGTGAGCGCAATTTCACCAAAATTCCCCGGAATTACACGCGTGTGTTTCTGCCCCCTTTTTTTTCTTTCCGCGAACGCGCGCGCGAAAGATATGAGCGTGCAATTTCGCGAGCTCGCGCAAACAAGAATGCGAAAAAGAACCGACTTGACGGCGACGCGATGGCGAGGAACACCCAGAGTGCATTTCGCCAATTCGGTTCTCGACACACGCGTATGTTTTTGTTTTCCCCGTTTGCATATTACGGATTCTCTGCATTGGTTATCAATATTTTCAAGGCGAGCGCGAATCTATGCTGTTGTAATTTTACAGATGTATTTTAAAGGCGGTATCCTGCGTGGAAAATTTCTTATTTAGATTTATTACTTAATATAATAAATTATCATGATAAATATAAATCATAATTGTATCCACTATTGACAGCGTGATTACATTTACAATTTATTGCAAGTAGAATTCCGTCCCGAATCATAAGTCTAAAATCGTCAAACGATGATGAAATCGGTACGTGACATGAAAACTAAATGCGAGCGCAGGATTATTAAAGATATTCGAGTACGTACCTAGATAGCATTTAACTGATCCATTTGAACTCGAAAAGCTCTTTCTGAAGCTCTTTATGAATTAATGTATAAGTGTAATCCGGTCGAAATTCATTAAAAAAGAATTAAAAAATATATTGAAATTTTTATATATATTTATATTTATATTGTTATCTTTAACAAAAGTAATATTTAATTTGCTAATTTGATAATAAAAATCAAAGTTTGATTTGTTATTATCTAAGATATTCTAAGATAATCTTTTTCCAGTTTTTTTAATCAAATTAGAAAACAGAAAAAGAATGAGAAAAAGAATATCTTTTGAATCTAAAATGAATTGAATCTGTGATGAATTAATGTACACAAGTTTGAAAAAAGAATTCTTTCCAAACTTTCTGTGCTATTTAGGTAGGCTAATAATCGAGCAAGCGCAAATCATTGTGGATGTGTTTCTCCTCGCGTATCTTTTTTCTAATACCTATACTAATTATACGTATGTACATGTACGATCCTTACAAATGTTACGAAGCTTTGATTTACCAATCAGAAATAAGAATTTTACTAATTGACCAATCAAAAAATGCTTCACAGTATTAGTAGCGTTGTCTCGTTCACCGTATCCGCCGTCACGCTCGGCAGTCTGTCAAAAATGGCGTTCGAGCCGCCGCAACTCGTGATGATCTTTGGAAATTCTCGGGAACCGACAATTACCAAAACGGTAAACGCAGACAAAGGCTCGTGGTCGTGCGCACGAATTCTCATCGCGAGTGTCTCTCCGCGAAATTATCCGTCATCTTTTCCAGTCCGGTCTTTTCGACGAGTTACGTCGAGTACTCGCGTACTTGCTCGTTACGTCGGCACGCAAAAGAGAAAGAGATCCACGGATCAATGATGACGCATTCGTATCTCCTCGCCTCGCGTCCATTGACGAACCTAACCTCTCCGCGAACGAGAAAGCGTTGATTGCGGTTGGGCAAATTGTCGATATGCGGCGGTTCTTCCTACGTCCAGGTTCGCGTGTCTTTTTTCTTTTTATATCTGGTGAGGTCGAGGTGAGAAACGTGCCCGTGCTAGCGGCCTTGTTGAGCCAGGTTGAGCCAGGTTGAGCCAGGTTGAGCCAGGTTGAGCCAGGTGGGTCTGGGTCCTTTCTTGGGTGCGCGGGAGGATAATTGCGCGGAAGACGGCTGTGTACGGCTATCACGAACGAACTCCTTTGTGCGTTTTTATGCACCAAACAGGGAGGGACTCACGCGCCATCGGCGTCTTATCGCAGTTTCTCGTGTCTGGCCAGCGTTTATCTGCTAGCTCTTTGTTTTTTTTCTCTTACTCGCCACACTCGAGCATATAAATGACGCTTAAGGAGGCTATTCGCTGCAAAATAAAATCAGTAAAACCTTGTTACGCCTGTTTATCTACGTCGCGACCACCGAGGAATTATTACTCGCTATTATAATTAGTTCAGGTCTCCCAGGTCTCCTCGAGAATCGTATTCATCTACTCTTATCCGTATTTATTTGTTCGCATTTTTCCGTTTCGTACTTTTTGTTACATTTTTGCATTCGAACGTCCTTAATTAAGAATACACAGAAAGAAATGCAAGAGAGAAAAGAGAGAGAGAGAGAGAGAGCGATGCGTCACAGTGACGCGCGTAACAGACGCGTTCATTAGCCATTGTCATTTCCCCTTTAAGTAGCGTTCCTCGATTAACATGCCGTTTTAAGAATGGATCCCCCTTCTTTCTCCCGGCTTCGTGCTTCGATCCGACGACGCTCGTTCGTCCCGACTCGACTCGAGTTGCTCGAGTGCCCGCTGCGAGGCAAATCCGATCGACGGGATAGAGCACACTACTCGCGGTTCCCTTTCTATACGAGCACGTCTACCGATAATGCCACCGATTGTACGTTTCGCTCTAAGAGCGGCCCGGCCCGGCACGGCCCGTGTAATAAAGTCGGCCGTAATCGCGGACTAATGGCCGCTCGACGACGTTGATTGTCCCGATTGTATGGACCACGGCGACGTCGCACCTCGCCGCGTTGCAGTTCCGCGTTATTAAATTCGGTGTCGTGCCAGCACTCCGCCGACTCGCCGTATATCAGCAGCCACGTGTACCAGAACACGCGCGTATATACAGAGTGTCCCAGAATCCGACGGCTTTAATTTCCGTCGTTAATAAAGCGGACTGTCTCTCTCTCTCTCTCTCTCTCTCTCTCTCTCTCTCTCTCTCTCTCTCT
>NW_017304831.1:528468-529684 GCF_001594115.1 Trachymyrmex septentrionalis
CTCTCTCTCTCGGAGCCGATCGAAATATCTCCGAAAGAGATATCGTCAGATATGCGAGATCGATAAGAGGACGCGTTTCGCGCGCGTCGCGGAATGAATATTAATATGAAACACGATTAAGACGACAGAACCTCCGACCATTAATTTTAATGGCAAATTCATTACACCAAATGCATTTTTTCCGTGACCAAAATGTCGATCGAGAAAAGGCTCTCTCTTCGTGAGATGAAATCTCTGTCGTGTAATCAAGTCTCATTGTTCGTTTTTGAAGGAAGTAAATTCGCGTTTATTTTATCCAAAAATTCCAGATGTTGGGGATGCTGGAGTGGCCGTACTTGATCAATGTAGATAAAATAGACTAGTAATTCCAAAGTAAAAAATATTACGCACTTATATTTTTTGCTTCTATATTACTTGAATGCTAGGTTATATACACTTATTTTTTCATACTTTTTTATTCACTTCTCTTGTAAGCTTTAAAATCATAATTTGAAGGTCCCATTATATTCTTATACATTATTCAAATGTGGGGAAACGACTTTTTGTTTGAACACATACTTGGAATCACTTATATCATGTGAAGAAATAACCTACGTGATAACAGGAAACTGTAATTTACAATATTTTTTGTTTTTTCATACAAGCTTGTTGTTTCCCCACAGCTATTTGTATTTTTTTTTTTTTTTTGGGGGGAAAAAGATTTTTTATTCTGTATCAGAAAAATGTAGAAGATGGAAAAGTACGAAATGTTTCGTCGGTATTACAAATGACGCCAAAGTTATTTCCTTAAGAATGTTTTAATAATTCCAGATGTAATTCCAGATTGTTAATATATGTTAATAAATAGACAACGATGCTTCTCGAATCTTTTCTACAGAAGGATCATTCCCAAAGTTGCAAGAACTCGTTATAAGAATTGTGCCCGCTTCCACCAATGTCGATGTAATTTTAATCTCGGTTCAACTTGTTCTTTTATTTCTTAAAATCAGAAAAGGATGAGATGGTCAGTTGAAACCGAGATTAAAATTAATCTACACTGCTGACTAAATAGACACTAAACGTGTGGAATTGTGGAACACCCTGTATGCGCGGAGCCGTGTATCGTGATACGCGGACGTTTGGCATAAATTTTCACCTCAACGAATTTCGCGAATTTATAGTCGCTCTCGTGACAATGTATCGCGAATTCCTCCACGCGCGTGACGCAATTTTTTTT
>NW_017304831.1:529784-538693 GCF_001594115.1 Trachymyrmex septentrionalis
ATGAATTTCGCGAATTTATAGTTGCTCTCGTGACAATGTATCGCGAATTCCTCCACGCGCATGACGCAATTTTTTTTCGTAACTGCTGCAATTACGTAGACTGCGGCGATGGGCCCGCGTCGCACTATTACATGACTACCATTAATTAGCGCTACAGTACGGCCACTTGATATTATGTAAAATAATGGAAATGAATAAATACGCGCGCTGATTAAATTACAAGCGATTGTCGCGTAACTAAGTTAACCTTAATTGCGGAATCAACGGCTATTTAACGAGATTTCATCTCGTCGAGTCGCGCTGATGCGACGACATTGCGAAAGTAATAAACGACGATGATTCACAGGGTTGAATTTCACGTCGCGCATTTCCCCTCTTAATATCATTGTATCTATCTTGTTGACAACTAACCAACGGTTGACTAATTAACTCGTGTTAATAACTACCAATCGCGGAAAGCAGATTATTGCTTAACGAAGTTAATAATTAGTTACAATCCCTCGTCCCGTGGCAGGTGATGTTTAATTAGTTAGATACTTCGGCTCAGAGCGTAAATATTTTTATCGCTGCCTCCTCATTAGTAATAATCGCAATTTGCTCACCGAATCGGATCGTCAATGGATCGACGATGAATTTCTCGGCAGCATCGCGCCAAGCTCTTTCGTGTAAATTCGAATCAGCAAGCATGGATTCGCCTTTGTTCAAAAAGAATATGCAGTGCCTGTGTACCGCGTTTGACACAATTAACAGGAAGAGAAGAGCCGTTACGAATTCGTATCGATATTCGTACAACCCACGAGACAACAGATGACGGTGAAATTATGGGCGTGCCTTGGTGAATGTTCAAAGAACGGACTGTTCGCAAGGATCCTGAAAGGTTCGTTCGGTCGTTTCCTGAGACGGTGATGACGTCCGCGAGTCGATGCATCCACGTACCGGAACGTAGTTGGCCACGACGCATTGCAGCACGTGCCACATCGAATGCTCGCACGAAACATCGGACTCGGTAAGTAATTCTCTCTCAGCATCGTGATTATTAACTTTTCAGCCGATCATACAAAAGATTTTGCCGTACATAAGGTCTAGTGTTTTTATTGCTGCATCAGCCTGCATTAGAACTCTTTTTCGCTTTCGTCAAGTATCAAATATATCTATGTATTTCACTTTAAAAGTCATGGCACACAGAAAAATGCAGTATGTATAAGGCGTAAGCAGTAAAAAAATCAACACGTTGGATTTCCTACTGCTTACGTTATGGCCTTGCGAGCTCGACTGTGATCAGGCAATTCGCTTGCTAACATACATACATTTTACTGCCTTACGTTTTTGTAAGTGCCATTGGCTTCTCTCAATTCCCAAAATGTACACTACTTCAACTGTAGAAAATAGATTTATAAACTCGATCTTTTCAAATGCAGATTTAAAACTGTTTGGAAACAAACTGCTCTTAAGCAGAATGTATCAGAAATACTAGCTCAGAATATATTTGCCGACATTTCGGGCGCTTTAAATTTAGCTCAAGAAAAATGAAACTATTTATATTTTTCTTCAAAAAAACTTGTTGATATTCGATATCATGTATTCTGTTGAAAGAATTAAAATAAGCTAGGCAAGAAATAGAATATAGAAAATAAAAGCTCCATTGTTAAATTTATTTGCAACTTTAGCATAAATTCTAATCAATGATTTTAAGTTTCAAATACTTGACAATTTTTTTGATAAAAAATAATTCGACGTACAGCTTTACATTTATATTACTATATTTAAATTAACTGACTTATCACTTATCTTTGTTTTTCATTCCTAAAAGGCATGTAAAAAAACGTAAGCGTCAACATTTTTAATTTGTTACGTCATCACTTTTACATTTCTACTGTGATTGGCCGATTCGCTCAAGTCTTTTATTGCTATGATTAGATAATGCAATAAACTATTAAAGCTATTGTTCATGGCACACAAAAAACTTACGGATCAATCCTAAGCAGAATCGTAAGGTTCGTAACTTGTCCTCGTAAGTCCTTGTAAAAACTTTAACTTACAGTTCTAAGTTATAAGTTCTTACGAGTCTTACGAGAACAAGTTAGACGAGCCTTATAATCTATTATATTCTGCTTAGAACTGTCTCATAATATTTCTGTATGTCATGAACGGTAGCCGTACAGTTCAATGCATTATCTAATCATCATTCGGAAACATTCCGAGATCGAAATGTCAAGAGATTACGAGCAAACGTGGAACCGCGTAAGAATCACGACGAAAGAAAAAAACATTGATATGATAAAGAACGTAACCGCGTAAAAAAATTTTGACGAGTCTCTCGCAGTGTTTTCGCGTATAATCGCGAAAAGAAATTCCTCTCGCACGGGCTAAAAAAAAATTGCGTGTCAATCGCTTATGTAAAAATATTTAATCGATCGCGAGGCTCTTCTCTTTTATGCGACGCATCCAATTGGAAGGTGTAACACGTTATACGTAATGTGCGAATCGGAATGCGATCGTTCGCAACGGTTCTACAAAGGGCGAGGGTCACAACTTGACTCTCCCCAGTAGTTTCATCGCCGGTATACACCGGGCGACTCCACTACGAAATAAAGCTACAATGCGCACATGCCCCCGCAGGGATCGATATGTTTACACGACCGGGGTTACGTAAACGCGAGGAGAAGTTCGTTGACTCTGCTCGCTCATCGTTCGAGTTCGCGTTCGAGTTCGCGTTCGAGTTCGCTCGAAAGCCTCGATTCACGAGCCTATATCTATCTGCTCTTTGTGAATCGTCTTATTCGCTCATCTAAATTTTGCGCGTATTGAAATCGGCGTAATTTCAGTGAGTTCAATCACCTACAGATACGAAAAGATACGACGCTGCTCGTCGGTGTCTCCTTTGTCGCGGAAAAGTGAAGTTTCGATCTTGATAGCGTCGAGATCTAATTTCATCGAAATCGCATCGGTTTCAATTCCTGAGAAATAATAGGGATTTCGAACGGGCGTTTGAAGTAAAACGTTTCATATTACCGTTACGTATTGTCGATTGATAGCTGTTAGGTGAAAATAGAGAACCGCGAATCTGCTACACGAGGATGAACTTTTGGCAATATTATGTAGCAACGAATTTGATTCTTTATAATTCTGTATAATTCAGGAATTGCACGGAAAGGACAGTTTCGTTGAAAGTATTTAAAAATTTAATTAAATAGACATCTAAAAATTATTTTGTTGGAACATTAAAATAATTATGTAGGGCACTCAAACTGATTGCTGGAAAGGCAACAATTTTTTTGTTGCAGCACTACTTTATATGATTTGATATTTCTACATAATTATTTTGATAGTCCAACAAAATTATTTTCAGATCTTTATCTAAATTTTTAAATACTTTCGCAAATCTGTCTCTTCTGTGTGCGTGATTAATCAAGTTGCTAATTATCTCACGAATATTTACATAACGTTGGAACTGTTGGAAGATGATTACATTAGGCAACGCTGCCGTCATCAAAATAAAAAGAGATTTTTTAATGTCGAACCGTTTCTCGTTTACGAAGCACCACAGAGGGTTAAAGTCGATTCGCGTGCAAATTCGTTACATCGATAATCGAATGACGGTGCGGGCCATTGGAAAATTACGACAATTACAGAAATTACGGGAATTAAATGAACCATTTATTTCGAAAATGGCAGAAGGCGTACGTTAAATTACAATGGAATTAAATAATGTACAAATTAGCGAAACACAGACTGAGATGGTACGTTACAGAGTGATTGTCGAAAATGATGCATTGTATAAAGTTACCAACACAAAGTACCACAAACATGCTCTTTTAATACGTGGATGTAGAAATGTTGGAGAATTGAGATAAGAAAGATAGGAGATAAAATAATTATGTAGGGCATTTTAGATTGGAGAAAAAGTAGGAGATAAACAGTTCTTTATGTACATTTTATCTCGAATGTTTTCTCGTGTTTTTCGTAGATTGTGTCCTCACACAATCCTCCTACATGCCTTAATGAGATTTCAACAATCCATATCTTCTGTTACTTCATCACATAAAATATAACATAAAAATATAAAGATTCGACACTTATCATTTTCATTACATTTCTTCGGCTCCGCCGCACTTGCTCGATTCGCTTGAATTTTGTAGATCCAAGAAGATCAACGCGAATTACAAAGATTGAAGTAAGCCCGTCAAGCCCGATGTTAGTCGTATCGCCGATATGCCCGGTGTGCCCGCGAAATCTCCGCGAAAAGAAGATATATTCAAATGTATGCAGGCTTTGTGCGCGGAGTTCCAAGATGCAAATATTTATACTGGAGTGAATTTACAATCCGACGGCGTTAATTATGCTTTCTCGCAGTTCCCGCTCGGAATTGAATACCGGTAGCAAAATGGCAAGTATATACCTCGTCTCGCCTGACAATTATTCGAGATACCTTTTTACGAGTTGGAAGTAAGAAATGCTATGTCGCTATTTATACGTTCTGTAACATTCGCGGCTTCTTTTGGCGCTTGTTATATTACATTGTTACCTGACGATCTCGTAACGATTCCGACGATACTCGAGGTAATTCCGTGCCACGAAAATATCAAGATACGGTTTACCGGTTTATCCGCGGTACTCGGAGTACCAAGAATCGATGCTCTCGTGAGCGCGAGCAATATTGGCCTTTCGCTTATTCCCCGTCTCTGCAATCAGCCGCCGATCGAAACGCGTTGGCTCACAAGTCAATTAGGCCGTATTCTTGCCAAGGACCGTGAATTACTTTGAATATTGCCTCGCAATTAACCGCGGCCGACCATTGAGAAGTAATAGCGCGGACACGCCGGCAGTTACGACTTCCATCGGCACGAGGCGGATATTGTGCGGTGTGCCCTTCATTCATTGCGTTCTGTCGTCAGATATACCGTAAGATATACGCAACACGGAGCTGCGCTTAAGCGCGCATTCCATTCGGCCATTCGGCCATTCGGCCATTCGGCATTGTACTGGTGTTTCATGTAAGCCGCGGTATATCGAATTGCCACTGCGGCGATTCGTTCCGATCGAAGATCGCATCGAAACGTTTCGGCCCTTCGATCGATAAGAATAACATTCACTTTTTCGTATGAGAAAATAAGCGATGAATGAATAAAGCGTCGGATGTTGTTGGAAACGGAAATGACTTTCACGATCTCGCCGCGATAAAATTTATACGGAATAACGTCGAGAGACTGAGCTTATCAGCATGATTTCATTTTATTATTCCAACCGCACATGACGAAAGTATCATCGGTACACTTATAATGTAATAAAATGGTATATATACACATGTTTGGTATATATTATATACATGTAGAATAGTATTTCGAATTTCTCTTTTCAACGCACGTATTATTTATATATTTTTATTATACTTCACGAAAGGAAAGTTATCTGGATAACGTGAGATAAAAACTTATATATGTTATTATATACTGAATAATTCATAAGAGAGTAAAAGTTTCAAACGAATGAATGGAAAAGTTTTACCCTCGATAACATCTTCTACTTGAAGAGTCAAGTGGAATCGGGGATGTATGTTCGGAAGCATCGTTTTAGTTGCAAGTTAGATAAAAAGAAAAATTAATCTTTTGGATATCAAAAAATTATAACAGCAAATGCATTCATTTTATATCCGTATTCCATCCAACTTTTCTTAATCGTTGATTCCGTGATCGTTGATTCCGTTTATTAAGATATAAAGTATAGCATCGTCTGCGTAGCTTTAAAAGCACGAGGCACTGAGATAACATTTAGGCAACCGACTTTCTTGAACAAATAGACAAGGACTGATTTATGAAGGAATGATTTATGTTCATGTTATGCAAGACTTGTTGTAGTCCTGGGCATCGGCATTCACGTCTATTGCCTTCTTTTTTCTATCTCCATTGAAAAAAAAAAAGAAGGCGAACTTCAATGTACATCAAATCAATGCCTACGATTGCACAAATTTTGGCAACAGCACTCATTTAACAAAGTGGTGATTGTCCATTAAAGAAAAGTAAATAAAGTCGCTCCGATTGTTTCGTGAGATCGAAAGAGATGCAGAGAGGCTACCGCATCCTTCGCGACCTCCAGAAGTGCCAGTCGGTTTGCCCACAACTAGGCAGACAACGCCATTGACAAAGGGCACTTGATAATGAAGCAGTACTCACCGGTCACTGGAGAGTGAGCTGTTCCTCGAAGGATGCTTTTGTGCTCGTACACGTGGATCCGAGCGACCAGTCAAGTCGATGCGCGATCACAGACGCGTCTCGCACACGTGTTTCATCAACGTCGCGATAAGAACGTGCTCACTTATCGTGATTATCAAGCGGTGCACTATCACCATCGGGATTATTCGACGATTATGTGACGTGAATTGACTCGAATTTTCCGGTTAATAACACCGCGTGATTTCATCTCGTCGACTCACAGCGCGCCGAATGAATTACGTACTCTCCCTCGGATCGTTCGTTCATCTTGCAGTGCGGACGACAATGCAGGTACGATGATGGATCGGCGATGGTCAGACCGAGGACGAGCTCGTAGAACGATTACGTTGCTGTCGACAGTGGCCTGCGGGATGTAGAACGAGCCCTGCGAAAGATCACGCCTTTCACACAATGCATGTCGGGGCGGTATAAAGATATCGATCGCCACGTCACATCACGTGCCGCCGATCGTTTCGTCGAGAGGCCCGAAGGTCAACGCGACGGTGTGATTCAAAAAGCGAACCGCAAAGCTCCTCGCGATGACGTAATTAGGCGAGCTCGGAACTGGAGAGCACGATGCGCGCTTTCTCTCGACTCGACTTTTATCGTTGGGAGAAATGTTTGGTTCACTCATTTGGTGTGTAACCATTTATTTTGTAAATAACCACTAATTTTAGTTATTACAATACAACTTTTTCATTAAAAAGTAAGAAAGTTTTTGCGTCACGTATCACACCAAATAAATGGTTATTCATACCAAACATTTCTGTCAATGGTACAAAACATAAAGTAGTATATAAACTCGTATTAAGCTTTATTTTTCTGATTCATCGAATTACAACCGAAAACATTCTCAACTGCCCAATGTATCTCTTTTCAAGCCGCACCCAGGTTTTAGTATCCTTTCATTTCCTTTTCCCATTTCCCTTCGATAGTCTCGGGCATCATAAAATGTTCAAGTTACACAAATCTTGTCTTCCAAGCGTGAACGATACGAGTTCATTCCCAGCAAGGGTTTATAGCCTTAATGAATTGTTAAATCTAAAACAAGTTATGTGTATTTGTGTTTAATTCTAATAAATTTGTGTGGCATTTCCCGGTGTATTCGCGTTTCCTAATTACGTCTCGCACTTTTCAGTAACAAACGCCTTTAAAAGAAACCTTCCGGTATCCAAATCGCGCAAATTGGCCGTTCAGGTCGTTCATGGACGTATGAAATGTAGCTCTCGAAATATAGCTCTTCGGCTTGGAAAGGTCTCTTTGTAAGGGCGAGTTTATAACGAGTTACGAATTAGTCAAAGTCTTAACAAATAATCGGGGCGATCTCAACCGGACGATCTCGAAATTCCGACAATTTTATTAACAGGCCAAGCGAGACGAGCGTTTGAGAAGAAACGACACTCCATATTTGCTGCAATTATTTATAGCGTCCGTAAATTTTATCGCGCGGTAACGAGCGGTCGCGAAAATGCGCCGTTTACTTTTATTGCCCACGCCGTGCACGTTCCGCGCTCGTGGGCGCTTCGCGTACGTACGTGCGTGTGCGTCTGGTAAAGCCTGGTGTACGCGACACGACACACAGCACGTGCACGGTACGCACGAGTGAACCGACGAACGAATTCGCGCTGGTGAACGGTCGGTACGGCTATGAAAGCGTGAGGAACTCGTCGTACGACGGATCAAGGGCCCGCGATCAAGGGTCCGTACTCCGTTCACCGTCGCTATATCATCCGCGATCCACCGCCGACCTGTGTATGCCATTGTCAAGAGTGACGAGCGACGACATCCGACGCGGACGCCGGCGAGACAGAGAGCACACCACCTGTTACACGCACCCCGCTATTTACAAGCGACAGCATGCCCCGTGCACATACACACACACACACACACACACATCCCGTCGAATATTTACATATTCATTATATTCCACGCGCGCTTTCCCGAACGCCGTATCCGGATTGAGATCGATCGAGACCGATCGCAGGAGGAGAGATCCACGCAGTATTCGCGCTCGCCCACGCTTGCGTCAACGGAATTTTCGCGTTCGCCGTAATTCATTACGATAATTGAAACGCTGCGCCCGCGCGAACGAGCGGGCGAGCGAGCGCGCAATTAACGCGAGTCCCCGCAATTGAAATATTTCATTTTGCGTGCGAGCTATATTATTCGCTTTATGGTCCGCGGAGAGAGAGAACCGAGTGCATATGGCTATACATTACAACGGGGCGACTTGGTAATATTACACCGCCGCCGCCATTGTTGGCCGTAATAGAAAGGCATTGTCATATAAATTCATATTATACGATAACGGTGATACGTCGGTATCAGCTTCCTGTTTTAACGCCGTAAGAGCCGTTAAAAGCGTCCCGTTCCGTAACGAGTGCTATCCAAATCCGCGCCGAAAATAGACGTCTTTCCTCGCCCGACGTCGCGTCGAAAAACACCGAATGAATCATACGCGTGCAACGAGTTCGTTGTGAAATTATATCTGGTTACACCGCGCGCTTCATTTGAGACGAGTGCCATTTTGCAGATATACGTTACGCTTCGTCTCACGTTTTATTAAAGGCATCAAGCAATTTTCATGACCACCTCACATTCATCTCATATTGTTTTTCAGATTATCTCTCTACGATATTATCTTATAATTTCTATTTGTCACGCCATCTTTGTTGTCGTTTTATTTTCATATCTGCATTT
>NW_017304831.1:549371-563806 GCF_001594115.1 Trachymyrmex septentrionalis
TAAGAAGCTGTCATTTCCTGAACACGAGACCTTTAAAATATTTTGTGAACTCTCATTCGTGTTTACTTTTCTACCCTCTTATTTTTCTACGTTATACATTTACTCGTAAAAGTGTTTATTTGTCTACGTTCTTATTTTTCTGTGTTAGACGTTTTATCGGAATAAACTGTTTTATTATTATTTAAAGTTAGCTTCTTATAATTTGCCACACTACGTTTACAAAAGTTTACATGCACACGAATGGTTTTGTACAAATTTAACACAAGCATCGTAAGTTTTAACAGAAGCATCGTAAGTCACGAGTGAAATGTGTGTTCAGATATTATCAGCCTTTTAACGTTAATGAATTGTATATAGAGCATTGTTGAAACTTATCATCTTTCTAAAGTCTTCTATTTTGAATACGTATAAATAGTAAAGTTTTCTACTTTTTAGAAAGAGTTGTGATGAACTAATCGTATGATATATTATTTTAATATTTTATTTTCATTGTTCGTTTATTTGTATGTTAATGTGTACATTTAGAAAATGGACGACAATCATTTTATGCTGTATTAACGCTAAAAAAAGCCAGATTTATTAAATAAAGCCATGTTTATTTCAATAGGACATTTCAATATGACTGAAATAAAAATAGGAAAGATTGAAGAGAGGAAAACAAGAACATAATAAGTTTTAAATTCCATTAAAACACTAGTTATTAAATTGTAGTAAATAACGTTGCAATTAAGCCAATAGGGAAGCGAGTTAAGTACCAATTATTTGTTTATCTTCTCCATGATATCTAAAAAGATAAGCAAGTAAATTGTTACTAGACTTGTCGTTCCTGCGTATTTATACAATGAGTGACATAATTTAATTATTAAAATCGGTATCGTCATTTTCTGTTTATTTTTTGTGCTGAATTTATATGCATATTTTTTTATGTCTATGTGATGTATCTCATTATGATTCTCCGACCGTATTATTGATGAAGAACATGAACTTTTCTGGAGTTATAACGGGGAACTTTTTGTGGCATTCAACAGGTCGTGGCAAATTTTTATTACATGTTTCAATGAAATCGATAAACGACGATAATATTAAGGGTAACGAAAATCTTTATTATTTATCATTCGCGAACAGATGAGAAAGTGTTCAGCTTACAAAATATGTGACACCTATTTCTACTTGAGAGTTTAAATTGTGGCCGGCTTTCGTATAAACGCAAACGACTTTCGTATATTTTTGTAGATATACATTATTATTCTATGGATTAATTGACTAGATAAATTAAGGCGTGCACTGCTATATAAATTGTTCTTATAGTACATCGTTTTCTCTAGAGACAAGTCTAGGAGATTATTTCTCGGTTTTAACATATAAAGGCACTTGATTCCTTTCATATGAAAGCTAACCATACAGATACATGCATTCATATTGCAAGAATACATCAGGGGATACCAGAATTACATCATCAGGTCGTATTCATACCGCACATTTAACGTTAAATCTATCTGATGCTCATCCCACGACGTTACACATCGAATGCAATCTTCGTATTATACATAAAACTTGGAATTGGACGGCAACATTCAGTGAATAAACGTGGCGCTAAATGAATACCGTAAATGAAAAAAGATTCAAGTGCTATAAAAATAGAAACGATAGGAATAAATATCCAAGAGACGAGATTTAACTTATTTATATCTAAAAATTAAATTTAACACGAGGCTAACGAATTCTCATATGCACTTGGATCCTTTTGAATTTACAGCGATCAATCGGCAAACGCGAGCCAATCGTCATTGCGTATCAAGAGATATCAAATCGACGTCGGACAATAACACCATCAACGTGCATACATCGATCATCTCAAATAGCAAATATACACCAACAGTAAATTGCGTGCAAGCGTGTGACGAGTATGATTATGCAGAACATCGAACAAGACTGGTCGCAATAAGTATGGGTGAGCGAGCGAGCGAGCGAGCCGCGCTGAGCCGAGACGGGACGGGAGCAGCGTGTTGTCGGCTTGACATACCCTCGGCCTCGTCTCGGGACTCTCGGGGTTGCTGTTACGCCGCCGACGCCGTTGATCACCGTCGCGCTAAGTCCGCGAGGCGCGCTCGCAGCGACACGCACCGCGGGACGTGGCATGGCATCGCGCATTATACGTATATCACGCATCCAAAAGGAATCAAATCATTCGGTTTACCGTTCAGAACAACCCTCGCGGACGTGCATAGCATCACGTTCGAGCATCGTTATCTTCTCCGTCGTACGTTTCCCTCCCAGCCATCTCCCCCCCCCCTCTCTCTCTCTCTCTCCCTCGTTTTCCCGCGCTCTCGCTCTAACACCCTCCCTGCCGGTAACAGGCGCCCCGGCTTCTCTCCCTCTCTCTCATTCGTATCCTCTCTATACACGAGAACGCACGCCTGAGGCGAGATTTAAGGACCGTCACGCGAGTACATTTTCTTACACGAATGTCCACCTCGGAGGTCCCGCGGGCACGACAGACACGACGCCTACACGGCGTCTACACCATCCTTTGTCCTCTTCTGCGCGTCGTGTATCCCGGTCTTCCTCTCTTTCTTTCTCTCTCTCGCGCCTTCGGACTCTCGCTCGCTGTTGCACTCGCCCCTGTTACGCGGCCGTCGTCTCTCGACGTCGAGAGAGAGAGAGAGAGAAAGAGGGGGAGGGAGGGAGAGAGAAAGAGAGAGATGGACGACGAGAGAACTCGCGGAACGTGAAATCTGTTTCGTAGGTGCTGGGTATCCGTGTAGCGTAGCGTAACACGTGAGCTCCACCGAAAATGGAGCACCGAGGAGAAGACGGCGACGATATACGGTGGCTGAGCACGGTGCACGGTACGAGCGGCGTAGCGTCGTAGTACGAAGGGCGAGCGTGATCGTGGGAACGAGAGAGAACGATGAGATCGACGACGATGACAACTGCAGCGGTCGGCGGCAGGGGGTATAACAGAGGGCGAGAGCGTGCATATACAGAGAATGAGAGAGAGAGAGAGAGAGAGAGAGGGAGGAGGAAGATGACAGGTGCAGAAGAGACAGATGGAGCAAGGGTGGAGAAGGAGGGGAGGTACGAGGTGGTAGTACTGCACTCGTCCGTCTCTCTCTTCCCGCGGCGACTGCGACTCGCGCACGGAAACTGCTTGGGGTAGTCGCGTGCCTTCCGGATAGCGTCAGCACCACCAGAGCAGCAGAAGATGATAACGGTGACAATGTTGAGAACGACGATGGGAACGATGGTCACGAAGCTGACGACGAAAACAAGGACAGACGGCGCTCGATCGAGAACGACGACGACGACGATGACGACGATGATGACGACGACGACGAGGATGAGGAGGAAACGTGGAATCGTCGCCAAATCCACGCCGATTGGAACGACGACGACGACGACAATGACGACGATGACGACGACAACGAAAACTCCGGCGACGAAAGTGCTGTTCTAGGCGTCGCGGCGCTCACACACCGGCTCACTGAGCCCGAGGTGGGCGACACCGGCGGAACGGAGGATCACGGCTACGACCGACGAGGACCGAGAGAACGAGCCGGAGCTTTCCGACGAGAGGCGCAGGCGCGACGAGAGGCAACCGCGTTCACGAGTACCTCTTCGTCCCCGTTTCTCCGCGTAACCAGCTCTCTTTTTCTCTCTCTCTCTCTCTCTCTCTCTCTCTCTCTCTCTTTTTAGACTCTTCTCTCCCCTTTCTCTTTATCTCACCCCTTGTCTGCTTTCATACGAAGCGAGCACCGCGTATACGCCGTTTCTTTTAATCCTGACTCAATGCCCGGAGCGCTCTGTATATCCAAAGTCGTACGCTCTTTGGGAGGGATCGTTGGATTCGGTAGTATCGATAAATGCGGTTTCGTCGTCTTTCTCTTTCCTTTTCTCATCATCGTTTCTCTCTCTCTCTCTCTCTCTCTCCCCCCCCCCCCTCTCTTTCCACCTTTCATAAATCGACCTTTTGCTTTACGCTATTCGTAGAACGTGCGTCGCGCTTCCTATAAACTTGGAAAGGTCGAAGGGATTTGGCGTGGGAGTCGTTGGACGGTGGTCGCTGTTGTTGACCGTCGTCGATGTCGTCGTGATTG
The DNA here is from genome assembly GCF_001594115.1 of Trachymyrmex septentrionalis. NCBI lineage: Eukaryota > Metazoa > Arthropoda > Insecta > Hymenoptera > Formicidae > Trachymyrmex > Trachymyrmex septentrionalis. Next base: position 553,469 of record NW_017304831.1, read on the forward strand.
TCGACGTCGTTGATGTTTGATGACACACGGGGTGCTCTGGGCGGCTTCTACGGATGTGCTTGTCGAGCGGACCGCGTGTGGTCGAGAGTTGTACTTCGCTTTGTGGTGCTATACTTCAGGACATGGTTCGTCGGTAACGAGCTTGAGAAGGGAGAAAGAGAGAGAGGGAGAGAGAGGGAGAGAGAAAGAGAAAGGGAATGGTCCTTTGAGCGATGTCGCAAGTCTGGTCTCTTCTCGCCTGGAGGATACTTCCGGCCCTTTTCCACAAAGCTTCCGGAGCCCTTCTTCCCGACCGGCCCAAGTGGCCTCGTAGTCCTCGTAGTCTTCGTACTGTATACCGTATACCGTGTACCATGTGCGCGGGCAGGAAACTGACAGAAGCGGTGTTATGCTGCTGAAACATAATCGACGAGGAAATTACGTGTACCGTGCACGTCACATACGACGCCGGTACTCTTGCCGTGGCTAATTTACAGTACGCCCTGAAAGTACGAGCAAATTGCTTCCAGTAATTGCTTTTAGAAAGACCCACCGGCTACTTTTATTTCACGCAAGTAGGTTAAAGTTATATTTTAGGGTTCATTTTTTTCAAAGAAGCTCCGAAGCTCGGCTAAATTATATTGAACAATTATTTTAATAATATGTATTATATGGCTATTATATGTAAGGGAGAGGGGAGGTCTGAATAACGTTATTAAGAATTGCAAAAAAAGCTGCTTAAATGCACATTTGTAGCACTTTGATAAGATCGTTTTTTTTAACATTTCTCAGTTATTGTTTAAATATCATCGCTATATACAATATATTGAATATATAGATTGAATTTCTATATGGAAAGAACAATTTTTTAAAAATATATAAAATTTTAATTGAATGCAGATCTGAAAATAATTTCTTCGGAATAATTTTTACCATCAAAATAATTACGTCGAAAACTCGAGCATGTCAAAACTGAGCAATAGTCATAAAAAAATGTTGATATTCTAACAACTAGCTTGAACTATAGTTTAAGTTAAAGTTTTTAGTTCTCTATGGTTTAATAGTTCAATAAAATTATTTTTAGATCTGTTTTTAGATCTAATTGAATTTTTACGTACTTTAGCAAGATCATAATTTCTTACCGCGTATTTATCATAAAAATTCGCTTTTCGTGCTGGATGCATGTTAGAAACGACTAACAAGAAACCAAGGTAGCCGTGTTTAACACTTCCAAAATAACGCGGAGCGCGTTTCTAAGAACAGAACGCTTTGATGGGGAATTTCAGGACGCCGTCAGACGGAACATCTCGCATATAGGTAACAAAATCTGTATATATTTTTAATCCTTTTCGCGAGAGAAATTAAAGTCGCTAATTACCCCCGAAGTAAACCCTCGTGCAAAGTAAAAATTTTACGTATATCTATTAAAATAACGCGGTTTCGCAATTATATCGTTCCGTCGACCGACTTTTCTCAATTGCTCCGTATATGCGAGATGAAAAGCGCGCCTGACGTTTCGCTTAATATGAACGCGACGACGTACCTAAAGCAGATAGTCTGAGACGCTTATGGCTCTCGAGCGATATTTTCTAAGTGCACGTCCGGAACGAGGGAGAACGTTGGTCTCTTCCCGTACCATTGCCCGCCAGGTAAACAAGCTCTTTATACACGTACAACGCGGCGTACGTACAACGGGGGTACTGCAATTACCCTGTCTATCTTGCAACCAAGTACAGAGCCGTACACGAGCAAAAAAGGAAAGCTTGCCACTCGTGCGCTGGTCGCTGCGCCACATCACATCGGTACAGTAGAAGCTCCAATATCGAGATATTCCAACGCAAAAATGCACGTGGCGCTCGAAATGCATGCGAAAAAACGCGCGGATTCTCCGTTACATACCGTTACGTATTTGTCAGATTGTTCGTATTCTTTGAGAAATTTTTCAATATTTATTATAACGTACCCCGCGCGTAGGCGTAACTTACTTTCCCCGACCTTTGACATTCGGACCTATGCGAGAAATTCGCTTGACGGTGGTAAAATATGGAGAGCATGTTTAATATAGATGATAAGATAAAACGGGCGTTTCTTTTTTTACGCTCCCCGAGAACGTATCCAGAATGCGAATCCCGTCCGAACGTACGATTTAAAGACGAAGTATGTACTTGAGCTCGGAAACGAGATTCGCCCATTGACTTTATCGAGAGGCTTATTCTCGTATGCAGGCTGTACGCTCAATGCCAAATACGGTTGTGACCCTCATTCCATGTTTACGTTCAATGCGATCTCGATGATAAACGAGAGACCGTCAAAATCGAGCGAGCGCACAAAGCGGCCGTCAAAGTGCTTGCGAAAGGATACACTTATGCTTTCTGATCTTACTTCTAAATCCTAAAGTTTCTGAAAAAGTTATCTTCTCTCAATCTAAATAACACGTGTTATTTGAAATAATGAAAAAAGGAGTTTACGTGAAATTTCTAAGCCAATTTCAAATAAAAGTGTTTTGCTAACATGCAAATCCAGGAGCTATGATTTTTTAAGACTTATTCTAGAATTGGAAAGAGGTAATGAATAAGATGAATCTCGGTTAAGAGTTAACTGTGAATTGTGAAACTGGGCCTTAATGATTTACAAACTTAAAATTAAAGGGAGACAAGCGCCTTTGTCTCCTTACACGTAGTTTAACCCGAGTCGAAATTTTGCTTCTACTTTAAATCTTAATTTTAGGACATATGTAGTCTTAAGATTTATAATTAGGACACATGTAGAATTTATAATAGGTTTTAATCTAATGAATTGAACTCCTACGTTGAGCACGTAAATGGCAATTATCGGAAAATTTCTCTTATTTTTAGATTCGAAAGAAGTTTTCTAAATAGAAGCTGTAGATGAAGTAATATTAAGAGGTCCTATTTGATTGTTTGAGTATCAAAACGGATTTATGAGATTTCATTGAGATTGAAAGAGAAATAAGGGACAAATTTCAACTCGGGATGAATTATATGTTTTATGAATGATACATTTAAATAATACTATTTCAAATATAATAATTTCATATTCCATATTTTTATATTTGATATTAAAAAAGAATTTTTTTATTTACGGTACGCTAATAATAAATGAAAGCGAGCGCGGGAACCGAATGCGCAAGAATAGGTGCGAGCGCGAGCTGTTGTCGACAGTTTACTTAGTATTCGCTCTACTCGATCGCTACGAGGATCAGTGGGGATAACGAATAATGCCCAAGCATCAAGCGGCGGCGTTCGTATTACGAATATTCGACTCGCGTACGCGCTTCCCGAGTCCGGCATCCATCAAACGTCGTATACGTGTATCCGCGCGCAGCTATGTCGTAGGAACCGGACGGAACGCAATCGCGAGGATTCGCGGGCGGATCGATGCGAATCGCGCGCGCGGCGGCGCTGCGATTCTACACCCGCGAAACGTATGAATATTCCGCACGTGTATCGCACTCCGAATGCGGTGCGGCGTGACGCGTTCATCGAAATACAGACGTGAAGAGTCGCGGTTCACTTCGGCGCGGCGAGGTATTGAACGGGAATATCCGCAAATCCAAACGTGATTCCGAACACTGCTACAGTCGCTTTATCCCGCACAATAGGTGTACTAAGCCTTAAGCTTCAAGAAATCGATCAATTACAGTCGAATATGAGAAGAATAATTGGGAATGCTATATAGGCCTGTTCATTTTAGCTGAACTTTTGCACCAGCTCGTCTTTCTTCCTCTTCTTTCGTTCTGGGAAGAAAAGGAAGAAAAATGAACTGGTGCAAAAGTTCAGCTAAAAAGAACAGGCCTTTTGATTGGTTTAATCCCTTAAATCTTACTATACCTATTGTATTTGCGGGGTTATAATCATATCTTAGAAGCAAACTTGCTTCTAAGATATGATTAATTGATCTATTCTACAGTGAGAGCAAAAAGTATTCGTACAAGGAAATTTTCTATAAAAAAAGTCTTATTTCCTTATTTGTAAAAGATAAACGTTAATTAGCAATTTTGTACAATGAATATATTCTGTTCTAACATAAACAAACGAGCTTTGCGTGAATTTCTGATTTTAGAGGCTAAATTTCTCGACTGTAGACTTTTTGAGCATTGAAACAATAGAATTTTTAATTTTCGCTTATTTTTCAGATTATATATTTTCGATAATTAATACACATCTTTTTGGTATATATAATTTTAAGAAACATATACAATAATATATTTTATTCTTTATGAATAAATTGTTAATTATCCAGCAAGAAATGATTGCCAATTAAACGTCGAATTGGGGTTGAAATCATCGTATCGATATCGATTCGACATCAATTCGATGACTCATTTCTCGCTGGATAATATTTACTTTTCAAAAATAAAGTTCTTTTTATAAAATATTTTCTCTGTACGAATATTTTTTGCATTCACTGTCTACATTTCGAAATCGACGATCTCTGTTTTGCATTAATCTTGAACGATTCTACTCTAAGAATTATACTCTAAGAAAAAACTCTTTCCCGCATTATTTATTTCGATTATACGTAGAATCTCCACTTTAGCGAATTGAATTCAAATTTTGATCTAATTTTTCTTATAGGTATTCCAGAAATTAATAGAATACAATGGGAAAGAGCTGATTTCTCATATAAAAATAAATCAGAAAGATAAAATAAAATTTTTTGGATGAAGCTCTGTTTTCGAAAAGTTATAAGTTTGAATATTTATTAAATACACGTGACTAGTAATCTGACTATTCATTGTTATTTTAACATCAGTCTCTTTAGTATAATGTTAAATAATGCAGCAAGTTTCAATAGTGTATTTATTTTATTAATGAAAAAATTATTGAAAATACGAAAAAATTTTACTGTATATTTTTTATTTATTTTTATACGAGGAATTATCTCTTTGCCAATGGTATCACGATTTTCAGAATGCCCTATATACAGAGTGACTAATAAAAGTATGTCAGTACTTTGAGGGATTTTCGAGTTATAGATGATTAAAGGAAAAGTTCGAAACGTTCGTTTTATGCGCCAACATACGTATAGTATGTCTTAGTACGTTTCAACTTTATCTGATGTTTACAAACAGTATTCATCGATATTGCAGCGCGGTAGCGTCCAAGTCCGCACGATGCGGACATTTCGAATATTGCCTTTAATAACTCTTCCAACTCTAAAACTCTAAAACTAAGGTATATAGGACATATATTCATATGACATTTTTTACTTATTTTAATGTGTATTTATCGCTTGAAATGACATTTATTTATGAATCACTATATAATCATTTTTGTTAATCTCAATAACGTTTTTAGTCTGATTATAAGAGTTTAGTCGCCATTTCACCGTTAAATTTATAATATCAAATTATATTATTTTGAGTTATTTTTGTTCTATTATATCTTATGTATGTATGTCGTTGTAATTTGACTAGAACAATAGAGTTAAACGATTTAACACTAGAAAATGAATTAATTTTGATTTAAAGTTGCTTTATTATTTACTAAATGTGTAGGTTAATTTGCACTTGAAACTAACAATGGAAATGGATTAATTTACATTTTGATCTAGGCTAATACTCATAGTCCGTGCTTATTTCAATATTGTCTTAAGACGCTAATACAGCAATCCTCTGATTTACTCGTGACATCTCAAAACTGGATTTAAGGCAACTGTCTTAAATATAATACAAGAATCGACTATGAATAGCCATAGACGAAAGTTAAAAATAACAAAATGTTATTCAACTGAATGGATTCGATTATCATTGCTCCTTCGATATCTAACAATGTTGAATCGGCGTGAATGAACATGAATGAAGGAAAGTATAGAGCGATCCCTCTTTCGATAGAGAGTCGAGTAGAGTGTTGAGACAATCTACTCTGTTGTCTTTTTGCCTTCCTATCCTCCTTCTTTTCGAACTCATAAGTCATTAGTGAATGGTTAACCGATACAGCGACGTGGGAGTGGTGGAAACAGTGGCGTGCGCTCGCACAGTTACGCGCCCCGATTATGCGGGAGAGCGCGCGATTTCAAAACACGCTCCGTCAACTCGACTCCGAACTCCGAATCGATCAAGTCGTATCGCTGCTCGTCCGAATTCTCTCACGAGTCTTGCGGCTATGTTAATATTCCCGAAGTGCGTATCGATATTCATTCAGCAGGGAGAGAGCACCCTGTACTCCGGCGCTCGTTCGAAAATTGCGAGCGAGTATTGGATTTGAGTACCATCGTGCTAGACTAGACTAGGCGGCTGAATAGTAGACTAGCGCGCGTATGCTTCGTGCGCCGCAATTACTTAATTGCTCGTATCTGATTGGGCCCGCCGCGGGGGAGGGATAACGGTGTCCTCGGTTCGTGATTTGCGCGCCTCGTGTGCAACGCGCTTCCATTGGCCGGGTTACCTGGGCGGCCGACGAATCAGCCATTCATTTCTGGAACCCCCGCACTACCGACTCTAGTAAACTCCGAGTGTGAGAGAGAGAACGCGAAGAGGAGAAGGCGCGAGAGACTAACGGCGCCGAGGTACGAGACGCGCGCGCACGCGTTAGAGAGAAAGAGAGAGAGAGTGGGTGGGAGGGAGGGAGAGAGAAAGAGAGGACGGCGAGTATCGAAGTTTCGAATGCGCCCGACAATCCCGACATCGATAGCTAGCCGCCGTCGCCGCGCTGCGGCAACGCCGCGACGCGTCCTCGCGACAGTACGAGGCCGACGCGCTCACGTGTTACAGAAATCGTAGCGTAGACGAGACGAATCAAGGGAAAAAGAGACAAGTAGGAACGAAAGAAAGGGGAGGGGAGAATAGAGCGAGCGGGAGAGAAATATCATCGTTACCAGAACTCGTCGTGACAAATGCTGGATAACAGATAGAAAAAAAAAGACAGAACAAGGGGGGAGAGAGGGAGAGAGAGAGAGAGAGAGAGGGAAAACCGAAGCGCCGGTCGGAGTCAGACCGTCGGACGGTGGGGCGCAGGGCACGCTCTCTCGCGGTATTTGCGCCAAGCGTCAGTATCAATATGGCCGTTGACGTGAGCGCAGTGCGCGCAGAGACGTGGACGCGATAGTAGCCTCGGTTCGATCCCCCTAACATGAGGTATACTGCAGCCAGGAGGGACGCTTTTACGTAATACCCGGATATAACAAACGGTACCCGGCACGTACCCGCAAAATGAACTGCGCCGCGCCCGAGGCGGCCGCGACGGCAGCAGCCGTCGCGAGCGGCGAGCAGGTCGGTGCGGTACAAGGTAACGTGGTGCATCATCTTCGCCGCGTGGCGCGTGCGAGCAACGTGTCACCGTCCGTGCCTTCGCGCGTGTTTGCTAGAAACGACCGAGGAACGAGACGTCGATCGAATGTTTACCAAGAGCGTGCTCACGACCGCTCGAGATTCCGTGCTCGAGCCAAGAAAAGAGAGAGAGGGGGGGAGAGAGAGAGAGAGAGAGAGATCTCATCGCGATCGATTCGTTGTTTGTCGCCGCTGTCATTCAACCTGTACTCCGTCCGGACTCCGCGCCGCGTCCCGAGACTCCCGAGTGTAAACGTAAACGTTATCGCGTGACTCGGACCGCGAAGACGCCGCGCGACGACCGCGAGAAACCCGATGGAGGTTTCGACGCCGACGCACGACGAGGACGTGACTCGAAAACCGAAAGTGTGTGGTGCCGTCGACTGTGAGATGAGGGAACAACCGCGTGTTTTCATTCCAAGGATGAAAATGAAAACGCGCTCCTATTTGCCATGCTGGAATCTCGTGCTCCGAATCGACGCACGTCTCAGTTCCGGCGCATCTGACGTTGTTTGCCTCGATCTCGCCTCCTGAGAATAATTACGACGGGAAGTTACTCGCTGAGGGTATTCTACGAATTCGCTGGTCGACCCCGATGTCCTTCCAAGGCACAATCGATACGTCCTTTGGAGTTCGGAGATTTACTATCGACGTGTCCGCTGCTCTTTCTCTACGACGACACTGCTTTTGTCAGCTTTCGTACCGGTGATTTGTGAACGACCGATCGATACGATCTTCAATTCAGGAATTTCGGAAAGCGGTCGTAAAAGTTTCACAAGTTTTAAAAGTCGGTTTTTCATGGTGACTTGGGAAAACACGCATGGTAACTTGGGACTATCGGGGTTCACGTTTCTCTCACCCTCCCTCGAAAACTACACACGGTGAAACGGCTCGGAAAACGTGGCCTTCGACTGTGAACGTTACAGAAATATACAACCGGCTTTTGGACAATTTATCGTCTCAGGGTCTCTCTCTTTCTTCGGCACCTGCCGCAGCAGATGTTAAGAATGGTCAGGGTTTGTAAGAAAATGATGGGCAGTTTAGAAACGTGTGTGAATTATTATACTTAAGAGGATGTAACAATTATCGATCTTTGTGTGCACCGCTGAAAAAACTTGCTTTTTTTTTCCTTTCTTTATCGACACGACGAATTCCGACAAAATACTCGAATGAATGAAACTACAATAGTAGATTTGCTACTAATAGATTTTGCTAACTTTAATAAATCATCCGATAATATGGCATCATTAGTTGGCTATCGTTTTCTCCGGAATGCTTCAGTAATCGATAAAATGCAATCTTTTAGGTGCGACGGAGATACTTGGTATTCTGTCAATCAATATTTAATGTCTTTATACATCTTTCGCCGCTCTCGGTAAACGTTTCGAGAATGCGTTGTTCGTTGCTCGTTTTTTTTGTGTCTTATTGTGACTGAAACGTACTTATTAAAAGATTCAAAGTCTGGATTGATGTCTAGATATCAAAAACGCAATGTTTAACAATGAAGAAGGGTCTAAACAAAACAGTGACGATGCAAAATCAACAACTGTAGAATTATTTCCATGGGTCTCAGAATTTAAAAAAATGTGCAAATGTATGTACGCGAAAAAAAGTATGGCTTCTTTGGCAGAGCTTATGCAGTACTATATCAGGTAATTTACATTTGATATTTTATGTAATACTGTACGCAGTTCACCAGTATTATCATCTTGAGCACTGGTGTCGTAATACTAGGTATATTGCATGTATTATAATATACGTTTGATGTGTAGCAATAATTGATATTCATATCTAAAAATAAGCAACAGATTTATTTATATGAAATTTGAGTTATTAAATAACTTTGGAAAACTTTTAATCAGATTATCCAGCCGAGCAATGTTCTCATGATTATTAAATTAATAAAATATATTTTTTTATAATATTGTTTATAATATTTTTAAAATAATTTTCCTGAAAATATAATTATTTTAATAAATAGATACAATAAAAATTGTAATAAAAGAAACGAGTTACATTTTAATGACAATATAATAATGTTTTTTAATAAAATGATTTTCGTATATAGTTACAATTTAAATTAAAAATTGTTTTTAGAAGCGATAAATTTAATAATTTTTGATTGTAAATGCAAAGATAATAATGATGTGAAACTTTTAATGAATTTTCTAAAAAGAATGTGTCTGTAGTTAAAACTTTAAGAGACAATATAGTAACAATTCTTAGGACGATATGAAATTATATATGAAATTAACAGACTTTTTTAATGTAATAATTTTTTAAATACATACATCATTCTAAATAACTTACTGTTGCTTCTTTTTCATTAAATTGAAAAACATTAGCTACATGCATTACACACACTTCCTCTGTACGATATCATTATTGAACTGATCTTGAGGGTCATCATGCTATTGCATTGACCCTCTCAATAGCTTAATCAGATTGTGTTTCAAGGTCGAAAAAATATTGTCTTATCTATTACAAGACGATGTTAAAACTGCAAAAGAATTTTTCTTAATTTTATTTAATCATTTACTGAATTTTATTTTATTATTTACGTAATAATATAATTTACAAACACGCAAAGATTTATTTATAGATTATTAAAAATATATACAATGAGAGCAAAAAGTATTCGTACAAGGAAATTTTTTATAAAAAAAAGTCTTATTTGTAAAAGATAAACGTTAATTAGCAATTTTATACAATTAATATATTCTGTTTTAACATAAACAAACGAGCTTCGCATGGATTCCTGATTTTAGAAGCTAAATTTCTCGACTGTACGAATACTTTTTGAGCATCCAAACAATAGAATTTTTAATTTTCGCTTATTTTCTAGATGAGTATATTTTCTATAATTAATACACATGTTTTTGGTATATATAATTTTAAGAAACATACAGTCTATTTTATACTTTATGAATAAATTGTTAATTATTCAGCAAAAAATGATCATTAATTAAACGTCGAATCGACGTCAAATTAATGTTGAAATCATCGTATCGATATCGATTCGACATCAATTCGATGACTCATTTCTCGCTGGATAATATTTAATTTTT
>NW_017304831.1:563847-599399 GCF_001594115.1 Trachymyrmex septentrionalis
ATATATATATATATATATAGAAATATAAGTTATATGTACTAAAATTAGATTAATGTGTTATGAATTCTATATATTTTAATGTTACATACTAAATATCTAACTTCAATATTATACATTTGTTCTACAGCAGATGTATATCTCATATTTTTATTACAGAAATGTAAGTATCAGTGTGAATGAATGTTATACAAAGCCTTTACGAGCAGCAAAGTTGAAGGATTCCATTAGTGAAACCTTACTTTTGTTCTTATATATCTATCGCGAGCTTTCTGAGGTAAGTTTAGCAGCCTATTATGTTATATTTGTATAATCCTCTTTTCACTCTATGTATACAGCATTTTGCAGTAACCCTTCAAATTTAAACAAACGACATTCATCATTTTTCAGGACCGTAATAAATCTATTTACTTAAGTAATATGTCCGATTTATTGGCATTGTATATAGATATGGAATTAAAAGCTTCAAAAAAAAGTAAAGAAGGTCATAACAGAATTTGCACAAGACTTATTTCTTGTCTTTATGTATATTTAGGTATGTATTCTAAACGTTATGTACCGAAACTTAATTGATAATGATAAAATTTTTCTGTATCTTATCTAGAACATTCCACAGAGCATTTGTTAGATACTTTGATAAAAACACAATGTATGTGCCAGGGTTATCATCGTATTTTAGACCCGATAATAACGTAAGTACATGATATAGAAATGTACGAAATTTTATTTGAAACTATCAATATTTTACTACATTATTTATATCATTATTCAACAATGAAGTACAAAACATACAGATTTTGTATACATACATCAGCCAAAATATATTTAAAAATTTATTGTTTATATAATTCTATATATTTCAAAGTTTTTCATATCGTTATATCTATTTATTTTATTTGATTTCAGAAAAGTAATTAAAAATATTCCAAAGCATCCCAAATCAAATATTATGTATATTCGTTATCTTCTTATTTATTGTCTTTGGAAAAAAATAAATAGCAATTTAACCGCAAAAAGTGACATTACTACAACCGCAATTGCCTCTCTGGGAACACCACCAGCGGCTTTCCCACCATGCGTGTTAAAAGATATATTACCAAAAGTGCCAAAGTGTCAACCAAAATATTCAGCAAAATATCTGATGCGGCGAAAATTTGATATAAAAAAATGCTGTGAAAAATTTATACAGTTCTGTAAAGAGAGCAGAGGAGATACATACCAACAACAAAGTGAAAATCCAACATGTCAGCAACAAAGTGAAAATGCTACAATTCCAAGCTCATCCAAGAAGACTACTTCATTGGTACGTACGTAGTACTCGAGACTTGTTGTGATATTCATTAATGATATACTTTTGAGATCACTTTATGATAAAAATTCTAATATTAAAATAACGAGACTATTATAGTTTTTAAATGAGAAATACTTAAAATTGAGCAATCAAATTCTCCGATATTCATCCCTCATAATGTAGTAGTGCAGAATTATGTCAATTTCGATCATATAGCATTGATATTTGAAATAACATTGATATATTTTTACTTTTGTGCAATGCTCCTTATCTGAGCGTGTGAATTTCACATAAAAAAATTTTAAGAATCATTAACGAGTATCATCGTAAATTATCTCATATATGTTACGCTGTCATATTTCTTATAAATATTGTATATGTTTGTATATAATTCTAAAACTATTTCCGTTTAAAAAATTATGTTGAGTCTTATTTATATGATGGACAAATAAAAAAATTACTTTTATGCAAATTATCAGAAAACTTTTACACAGAATCCTTATTTAACTTGTCGTAATTAATAGAGCTTCATGTATGTAATGAGTAATAATAAGAAAAGTTGTATATGTAAAATGTGAAAGAATTTTGATTATAGTTTTTTTTCTTATTAAGAAAAGACTTGCATAAAGGTAACAGGATTGTCATTTTTTGATAAGGAAATAAACTATATATATTTTTTTAGCTGGAAGTTACATCACGCGAAAATAAAAATACAGATTGTACTGAAATTAAACTTGTTTCTTCAGATAAAGATGTAGAAAGTAATTATGTTGTGTCAAATAATTTAAAATCTTTAAATTTAACAGAACAAACAAATGTTAAACCTTTAGGCACAATTTCTACAAATATTTCTGTAACACGGACTATCTCTAAATCGGTGAAACCAAAAGTGCTTCCACGGAAGAAGGCTAAAAAATCTAATAAGATTGTACTAATCGATCTTACAACTGACGTCGCTTTCGAACGATGCATAAAGAAAAGGAAATTGAGAAAAGTTGCGTGGCTCGAAGAAGTTAAAAAGAACTTTGACGCGAAGTCGATAAGAGCGTCACGGAAGATTAAGAAACAACAAAAAGCGAAAAATTCTTTGAAGAAAATAACTAATCAACAATTGGAAGATTCGCTTCAATCTGTACATGCCACAGAAAATACAACTTTGAAGAATGATTCGAGTACATCTACGATACAGGACATGAAGTTAAATAACGAACAAATAAAATCCATGCATTTTGATGCAAAACATAACAATATATCAGTCAATGGTAATAATACAATATCTACAAAACAATCGATACATACGAACAGCAGTGACAAAAATGAATCTGTCGACATGCTGCACTGCACAGTTTCTTCTTCTGTAATTGTTGATAGACCACAGTTTAATAAACCTAAAACTTCAAAAAATTCATTATTGGATATTTCGAATGACGTTAATAAAGTTAGTAAATGTCATGATGTTAATATTTTGGAAGCAAAGAATAATGAGAAAATAAATGATAGGAATAATACACAGACTGTGATTAAACGATTGATGGAAAAAGATACTCCGCCTGAAAGTGAAACCCATAAAAGAGTTGAAAGTTTAAGAAAAATCTGTGATTTAGGAACAGAGCACTCTAAAACTGTAAATACTCCTTCGATATGTGCCCAAGATAATTCCAAAGATGAAGATAATAGCTCTAATCATAATACTAACTATCTTACAACTAAAGATAAATTATCCTCACAGGTAGCTTCATCTCTGGAGCACTGCAAAAACAACACACAGAATGAAACAAATGATGAAGAAACGGAAGATTTTGGAAACAATGAGAAATGTGTGCAGGAAGATATCTGTGAAATACAATGTTTGAAATCAACCACAGTTGATAATGAATTAAGTAAAAAGAAATTTGCAGTTTCTACGACAGTAGCTGAAACTCTTACTACAACAACTGTAAGTAGTGTGGAAATATTAATAAATGACGCAACAGAATCTGAGCGATTGCAACAATCATGCATTATTGAAAATACAAGGCACTCACAGGAATCTGAATCTCAAGATAAATATGTATCAACAAGTCACGATGTTGCAAATAATACTGTAAGTATTAATATAACGAATGGAGACCATTCTAATGTACAAACAGATTTAAAAGTTGATACTTGTGTCGAAGTAAGCGATGACGTAAAGGATAGCAGATTTCCTAATTGTAAAATCAAAGAAACTATTTTTGAAAATCACACAGCTGATAAGAAAAATATTTCTAATATCCTTGACATGTCACTGTGTTCAAAAGATGAAAAAGTCAATGATATCGATTCGAAAGCAGATCATAAAGAAAATGTAGAAATTGAATCGAACAGGAATTGTGGTAGAGAATGTAATATAGGGGAATTAGTAGAAAGATCTTCTGTACTGTGCAAAAAAGTTGACCAAACGCATGATCATAAATTACCGAAAGAATCATACAAGATATCACATATGAAAAATATTCAGGATTCATCGGGGAATAAATGTATCATTCAAGATTCAGAGTTACATGATAATATAGATGGGCTTTCATTATTAGCCAATGTTATCGCAAGTCAGCATGTATCTCATCTAAAAACTGAACGTGATTTAAAATATGAACAAATCAAAGTCAAGGATTATGCATCGTTAAGAAATTCTCCTAATAATCAAACTACGGATGATGAAGCTGATGCCAATGATTCATCGAATACCGTTTCTCAAATTTTGGAGAATCCATCCACTGAAGTCATCAATAGAATAGTTGGGATTTATCCAGAAGATGCATTAGACAAAGTAGCGCTTCATGTTGAAGTGACATCGACAACTGATCCCGATGACCGCGAAAATGATTCAAGCAATAGCGTTTCGCGTATTGTTGAAACTACTCTCAATTATGAAACAGACACGATATCCAATAATTTAAGTATGGTGGAAAACAATGTGCAGTCAATAAAGGAAAATACGAACGTTATATTAAACGGTGAAACAGTCGTGCTCTTACAAAAGTCTCCCAATAGTAATTTATACATTATTAATAAAGCAGTGGAAAATGCACGAGATCATAATAGCGACGATGAGAATTGTCCAATTAAAGAAAAGAGCTGGATGATTCCACCGGAAGATTATGCATCGTTTGAAGTTGTTAATACGTCAGAACATATTTCGTTTAATTTGGATCTACCGCAATATAAGGAATTATCGTACCAAGAAAATAAATATTCCGTCGGAAGAAATAAAGGTATAAAAATCGAGCCTGAGGAGGAAAGCAGCTTAATGAATATCACAGAAATGAAATCTTACGGTAAGAAAGGTTCATTATCAGCCGACGTGTTACCTGCGACGTCGCAAATCTATCAGGACACGAACGTTGCGAATGTTAGCATCAGCAAGTCAGTCGATAAACGAAAATCCAAATCCATTCTTACTTATAGACAGAACATTAAGCAAGAGTTCAGCAATCATATTACGCCTAATTGTGGAATACAAGGGTGCAACGGAATACATTCGCATCCGCATGAAGTAATTGACCCGCAACATTCGTTACATATTCCGGTCAGTCATCCCACGACAATATCTTCGATTTACGGGAACTGCGCTGCCGGCACAGATCTGTGTATGCCGTATCACAAGCATTGCACCTCCGTGTCGTGTAGTTTACAAATTAATTCTACTACTTCGCTCCATTCCCACACGAAGTCCGCAAATTCATGCGGGAGATCACACTGCTCATGTCTAAATTGTACGTATGACATAGTCACGCATTGTAGACAGTGTATACACCCGGCCACAGACTCCCACGTGTCTTGCATTGAAAGTAATTCTTATTTTTTGCCCACACATTCATCAGTACAAACATCCGCCGTCCAAGAGCATGATAGGACAAAAAGCGAAGCGGTAATAAGTAAATTATACGATGATCAAATATTGCGTAAAAGAGTACTACAAAATAATACGTTGGAAAAGCTGGATATGCCGCGCGAGTCAGAGAAGTTATTTAAGAAAGATATCGAGAACACGTTGCCGTTGAAAAAGAGATTGAAAGCTCATGCCATGATGTCAATGGCATATGAGAAGGTACCTATCAAGACAGAGAAATTGGATAACTATCCTGGAATTCCCATGATGTCCATAGCGGCCATAGAAAAGATAAATGGTACACAGAAACATCCCACGCAAATCATTAAGTCATATGAATTATCCTCTAATGAAGAGGATAATCCACACGGCAGCTATCACTTCAATTCGAATATAATGCGAAGGGATTACTACAAAGATATCCACATTTCTAATACACATAATCTTACGAAAGAAAGTACAAGAAATCACGAGCGTCAGTTTCGACCAAATGGTGAGCAGCCTAATGCAGTGTGCCTAGAAAGTTGTCAGGACAGGACACCTGCGCAGCGCAGAGACGTCACAAATTCAACATCTCTGAAACATACAACAACGGAGACGATCGAACAGGATAGCGCGTGTAAAAAGGCGAAAAAAACGCAGTCGTCTATTAGACAAACGAGAAGCTCAAAAAGAAACGTTCCTAAGGTAAATTATTGTTACACCGATGTTGATCCAGAATGGAATCCGTCCGGTGAGTCAAAACGAAGACGTAAGAAGACTAGTCGATGATCAATACTATTTCATTACGAGAAGTCACTGCTGTAAAAATGAAAGAGAAAATGGAAATAACCTGTATAAAGGACAAATGTGTTCTTCAAGCTGTGGCACTGTAAATCTGTGTAAATATATGTACAAAACGGAAGCGAAAAATAACTCGTCCTAGAAGATTTAGAAATAGATCGTTCAGCAGCGTGTTCAAGATTAGCGTCAGCGAAGAATTACATTAGCTATATATAGAAGACATCTGCATAAAATATTTTTGATGTTTGGTTAGATATCGCTAGAAGCAAGTTGTAGAGAATTTTATTCCGTTAAATCATAGTTTAGACGTTCTTAGTTGTGACAGTAAGCGTCGACATTTTTGTTGCGATCACATGATTTATTGTCTCATATATCTTTAGTATATGGCAACGCGTTTAAGAAAATATTACAATTCAAAATAGAATTATTGTGAAATTATGTTAAAAATATAAAAAATACGTGTCATTTGTATTTATCATTATATTTTTATCCTTTAAAATTAAATTTTCAATAAATTATTTCCTTATAATATTTTATTTGATAATACAATTTAATATAATTTTGTATTCAATTTAATATAATTTCTTGGATCAGTTATTTGAAATACGTTTATAAAATATTTTTCTTGTTCTTGAATTTCTTTTTTCGTTTTTTATTTGTTAACATTTAAATTTGCAATATCGCGTTTGTCTTATGAGAGAGATACCCATTTGCGATCATATATCGATATTGTAAGTTTTTTTTAATTTGATAAGTATCTCTTAAAGAGATGCTGGAGCGACGGCTGAACTTAATCAAAGTCGATATTACAGGTTTTCATTTCCAATGTATAAGATGCTTATATATACGCCCTGTGAGTTAATATGATCATGCAGGAAATTCGATTGATTAATTATCGATATTTCTATTCCTACATTACCATCTTAGCAGGGACGAAAACATATACTAGGCTCAGTCCTACAAATGTAAGATTTATTTCATTTTGGAAAATTTTCCAATTTTAGAATTGGGAAAAATCTATAATGTATGAATATACACACGTTACAGATAGAAGTTAATACTAAGCTATTTATGCATTCCTTATGTTTAAATATGCAATATTAAAATTGTATGTATACATATATAATATAATATATGTGTGTATATATGTAGACATAAAATTTAATTGTAATGTTTCGTATAAATAAACATAGGAAATATCTGCATGAATACCTCAGTATAAATTACTTCTAGTTCTAATTTGTGTAGATATTCGCACATCATAATAGACACATATGCAATATTCTAATATTGAGAAAAACAATTATTATACAGGGGACTTTAAATCTATAAAATATACGTATAACTAACATAAATCAAGACTAATGAGGCAATATAGATATAACGAAAAACTCACAAATCCAAAAAGATTATGTTACTCACAAATTGTTAAAGATGAAGTAGATTTGTATAAATGTAATTTTGTGTATCAAAGCGCTTCTTGGCACGCTCTCTATCTACTAAAATTTTACATCACTTCATCTCTGGCAATTTGCGAGTGATAATCTTTTTGTATTTGTGAGCTTTTCATAATATATCTGTATTGCTGAAGAGAACTTCAAAATGAGTTGAAATGTACAAAGTAACGAAGATATCATTTATCAGAGGATTCGTAATTTGATTATGTTTTTTAAGATGTTATGTCTAATTATCTGCGTTTTACTCTGATTAACTTTGATTTATATTAGTTGTATGTATATTCTGATATTGAAAATATAAAAGCATAGATCATATGTATACAGGGTGTTTGTTAAATAAGATCGGAGCTGGGGTGTAGAATGGGTTAAGGAGAATAAAAAAGTCTTATACCATTTTGTAATTTTCGCAATAGTTAACAAGATATTAATTACTAAAAATGGCCGAATATTGGTCTTTTATAATTTTTTTCTCAAATAATATCAATTTTACAAAAAATGTATAAGAGATAAAAATTGTTTATTTTCTTCTCATAGAACTCTAAGAATTTTTTCAGACTTTTTTATCAACTTTTTAGTACTGCATTTTCTTATTTTTATTATCATGAGAAAATACGGTATTAAAAAATTCTGAAAAAATTCTCAGAACTTTATGAGAAGAAAATAAACAATTTTTGTCTCTTATAGTTTTTCTGTAAAGTTGATAGCATTTGAGAAAAAAATTATTAAAGACCAATATTCGGCCATTTTTAGTAATTAATATCTTGTTAACTATTGCGAAAATTCCAAAATGGTATAAAACTTTTTTGTTCCCCTTGACCCATTCTATGCCTTCACAATGCGGCTCCGATCTTACTTAACAGACATCCTGTATATATGGATCAACAATTTACTAAATGAAATGTATGTAAAAGACAGAACAGTGCAATTAAAATAATTATCTTCATTTGTATTCATATGTAAATAATATGATACGTCTATGAAGAAATTATTTTAACAAAATTGAAATAATTAATATCATAT
Source organism: Trachymyrmex septentrionalis (assembly GCF_001594115.1). Classification (NCBI taxonomy): domain Eukaryota; kingdom Metazoa; phylum Arthropoda; class Insecta; order Hymenoptera; family Formicidae; genus Trachymyrmex; species Trachymyrmex septentrionalis. Next base: position 572,246 of record NW_017304831.1, read on the forward strand.
TTATTTTATTATTATTTTTCTTCTCAAAAGAAAAAATTTTGGAGGCCCGTAACGGGATCAGGGCACATAAGAATGTTTTTTGGTATGGGCCTGAGTAGGTTGATAATTCAGATCATTTCTAAGATTCAGCGACGTATTTTTCATGACAGCGCCGCTGTCAAATATCGTGGAACTAAAATATTGCTCGGTTTCACGTTAATTTCACTCGTAATATACAAACGAAATTTTCGGCGACTCTTTTCTCTTATACTAAAGCCCCCTACCTCATTTCTAAAAACATAGGATTATTCTTTCAAGTTTTCTGTAATTCGGCAGCTACTTTTTATGAACGTGCTGAAACTCATATACAGCACATATTGTGATCTGTTGACTACAGAAGCCGATAACAAAATTAAGTCTTCAATTTTCTTTCGTTTTTCAATTGTAGCTGGTGAATTGCGTTGTCGATACTTTAATTGTGGAGAAGGACTTTTCAATCCATAAACACAATTAAGAGAAAAGAGTCTTTAACAATGGTAAAACAGGACACTCCAGCATCTCCTTAAGTCTTAAGATATATTCTTGCCGCTTTATATAAATAAATATAACAATTCAATTCATCGATACAAGGCCGATAAAATCGATGATATTTAAACTTTGATAATTCATAACTAAAAAAGTTCTCATCAAAATATAACATTTTTATCAAATAAAAACAAAAAACTGACAATATATATGTAGTCACAAGTTGGTCCTTTATTGTTAGCTGAAAGTAAGTTTACGATAGTGCTAGTTTCTTTAAATTACCTTTTTTTAATAAAATAAATATTCCTATATAATGATGACATTTTTGTTAGAAATTATATTATTTCATTACTAAAACGTTAACTCAAATAGCGACACTGTTATAAAAGCGAGCAAGACGAACTTAATCGTAGACTATATATTGTTGATTGCGTTTTTCACACAGTAAAATTTCACGCTCTGATTTTTTGCTACTATCGTAACTGAGTATGTCTAAAACTATGGTTAAACATCGTTTCTCTCTACTCTTGCGATATTGTAATTGATATAAGGCTTTGTAAGATAATATTTAAATTTTAATGTTTTTCTATTGTCATGGTTGCAGCGACGTCTGTCGCAAGCTATAACTTTCTTAAGCATAAAATTCCTTTAAATTTTTGTAAAATAAAATTAAAGTTTCTGTATAGTGTTTTCTGTATGAATATGTATATATTATATATATAATATATATATATATATTTGTACATACATAATCAATGTCAAACAGAAACTTATTTGGTGGAAACGTATTTTGAAGTATAGTATCATTTTTTAAAGGTAAGGTTATCTTATATAATAGCATTAGTTTAATGACTTGTTTGTTGACATAAAATGTTTAGACAAAATGATATAAAATCAAACATATCAAAAATATATATAAATGTGTTTGAATAGATTATTAACTGTTATTGTGTTATTATTATTATCATTATGTTATACGTTAATTTTCTTTTAGAGTTATTACAATTTTAAGAAAACACTGTAGATATTATTGCATCTTATTATGCATGAATAATTTATGATGATAATTATATGTGAATTCTTCTCCAGGTTCCTGAAGAATACAAATTTAAATTCAGGAATGTAATACGACCAGGTTGACGATTGAAAGTTAAAAGTGTATTCAAAAATCCAAATTTTCATTGAACACAAACAGGATACACAATGTATTAGGAGCATGTTTGCATAGGTAATTCTACAGTAATTATATATATGTATATACGTAACATTTTATATTATAAGTATCTGATATCAAAATTCAGATATCATATTTCATAATCTTATGGTATTATAGTTTTTTCAATTTGTAATAATTTCATAGAGATGCATATACGATTTTACACAATTTTATATGTAACATATGTCTTGTATTTCAGAATAATTATCCGCTTATACTTGAGTACTTTGGGCAAGTGTTTAATGCAAGCACATAATGTCAATAAATTCGCCAAATGGTGCAAAATTATTTGTATTGCCGTACAATTATAAAAACTGGAAATGTTTAATTTCTTCCATTTATAATCTGTCCTCTTATTATATATAGAGACGCAGCCCTATATTATCAAGAAAAAAGCTATTGTTTAATATAAAGTTATATACATACAGGTACCTATCAAAATAAGTAGAGTAGTCAGCCGATTCGTATGATAACAAAAAACTTCAGGTCCCGTTGAAAAAAAAAAAGAAGAGATAGTATGCATAATTGAAAGTAATCCATATATTTTTCCTGTAATACAAATGTCCATCTTTCGTTAAAACGCGAGCTACGCGAGGGCTACATGAGCTACATATTCTAAAAAGTAAAATGACCTAATCGAGCTTGATAAATAAAATGAAACTGAGGCATGCAAGGAAAAATGCACAATTTAGATATCGATAGTTACCAAGATAGAAAAGCTTTACAACTAGCAAGCATCGTATAGCTTGTTCCTATGTAATTATTTAGTATTTCAGTTCATATATCTGGGGTCTTACTTTAAGAACTGATTAACATTAATATATAGCATTTAATTAAATTATATTAAATTTAACCTGAATTTTTTATGAGATACATTTTTAAGGATATAATTTTTTAAATGTTATATATTATATTGTAAATGGTTCTTATGAAAAAAAAAATTGCTCATGCTCATTCAATTCTATATGTATATTTTATGTTAATGGTTTCAGAGTATTATTATTAAATTCTTTTTGTTATATGTGTATCTGATCTGAACAAATTAAGTCACATTGCAGTGTGTTAAACCTGAACCAGTCAGCGTCACTATTTTATTCTAATATAAATGTTCTAACTACGTTCAATTATTTCGAGATAGATTTGGTTCAAGTAATGCATAACTTCAGTGCCATATCCCTATACCTGATCTCATATCTGTGATCATTAGCTAAGCGGTAGCTAACATTTTGTTGTACAAAAAGAAAATGTACCTTGTTAAGTAGTCTATTCGATAGATTACTTGTCACTGTCACACTTGTCATCATTGTACATTTATTCGTCTTCATATAAATGATTGTAGTTAGAGATTTTTTTTATTGTAGACTGCTATACTCTTATGTTTACTGCAACTGTTTTCTTATTTTCAACTATTTCAACTAGATTTTAAATTATATTTCCTAGATTTGGAAGACGCGTCTTTTTCATTACCGATAATGATTTTTTATTGTTACGTTTACCGATAATGATTCTTATTGTTATTTATTTATTAATTTACAATGCGATAAGTCTGATAGGCTTAAGTTTAACACAAATTTATAAGTTAACTATAGCTATAAATAATTAGTTCATCAAAATTGCCAAAAGTCTTCATACATATGGATCGAATATATATAGATCATTAATCATAAATACATTATTGTACGCATAAAACATTTATTAAGGAAAGTCTGACGTCTTAAACATTAATCAAGTTAGTATAGTAAAGTACTTTACATCAGATGCCTCATTAATTCGTGTTCATAAAAAATTCAGTATTGTGTATGCGTAGAACATCTCTTTCGTATAATGATAAATAAACCTGTATTTACCTATATTTGTACATTATGTGCATTACATAAAATGTCGACTGCATAAAATCGAGGTAAATATACTGCACATATGATAATACTATTATATTTACCTCTTTCTATATATTATACTCACTGGAACTATAGATTCATCGCTATTACTTATGAAATAAGAATAGAAATGTTAGAAACTCTCACACAACAGGGTAAAATTAATATGCTTTTGATGCTTGCAGCATCGGGTTCATTATATTTTACATAAGTATGTATACTTATTAACTAAAAATAGAGTATATAGAGAACATACCTCTGAACAGGGTAAAAGTGAAAAAATATTCGGCAAGTTTATAATGTTCGTTAGTTCATATAATTACAGATACCTTCTTTATTCAGAGATACTAATTTATTTTACAAGTGTATCTAATTAACACAACTTTTTCTTTCAATTTTAGTAAAGCATTTTTATTACGTCAATAATAAACATCGCCCAAGATTTGTAAATATTTTTAGGTACATGTTGGTCACATCCGAATGTGTTTATTATGCCGTTATATTGCAATCACTTTTCTATGCAAACAAGATTAATGAGATTTCAGTATCATTTTTTCCACATACATATATATTCTATATCCTATGCTAGAGAATAAAACAAGTATTTACGAATTAAATATACATAGTGAGAGGAAATGTATTGAATGCTTCTAAAATGATAGTAGTAATTTAATACTCTTGCATATAGAAATACAAATTCTGCATTTTAATGAAAATAGTATTTCTTTTTGACTAGATTATCGAAGTGTTTCTAAACTGAGTTTTCCAATTGATTTTGTACAATTGCGCGTAATAAATGAATAACTCGAATGTATTACAAATTGAACCTTTATTCTTTTTTTCAGTCTCTGCATTGTTGTACATTGTGGGTTTAACTTATCACAATATAATGTTTTTACGCATAGAACACAATTAATACAGGAAAATTAATTTATCATAGATCTACATATATATATATATATATATACAATTATTAAAAATATACGTGAAAATTTACGAATACTCTTGTAAAAAAAAATATTAATCGTTTATACATAAAAATTTGAATTCGATAAAATTAGGAGATGTATTACATAACTAACAAAAAAAAAGTATTCGACTAAATATCATTATATCTTTATTAATCTAACTGCATACCTAAATATTTTACGCAGTACGAGTAAGCGAATGAACTTGTTTTAAAACCATGTGGAAGCATCGTCTAAATATATTCTGCCTTTCATATTGATACTTTACAAAGAAATATAATACAATAAAATATAACTTGCATAATTTGATAGACATATTGAGTTTGTATATTATCTCGAAACTCCTACGCATATAAACTGCATAACCAGGTCTAACTTCTTTTGACAAATTTGATAGAAGTTCCTTACACAGTACACATACAGTATTTATTACATAAATATTTTGTATATATAAGAATGACGAAAAAAAAGATACAGCTGTGTTCTTAGGCCTAGAGGATGAAGTTGTAAATAAATAACATTTTATTATAAAATTTGCAGAAAAGGAGAGATTAGAATTACGTTTTAAACCGCTAACATGTACATTCAATAAAAACATGTACAATATAATGCAATAAAGGAAACAGTTTTAAAGCTTCTATTGCACTATTCCCAGAAAATAAATCTTCACCAAATGCGATAATATTATTTAATTCTATGACGAAGCAACGTTATTGCTTGTTTAAAAGAGCTGATATTTGTTATTCATGTGTTAATGATTATTTAGTAATATACTGAAATGTATCATATTGAATTATATATACTCGCACGCGCGAATGCAATTTTTTAAAATATACGTTTATCAGGGCACTATTCATTTAGGATAATACTAGTAATATTCTCCTCCTCTCGGATAAACTTTATTCTAGAGAATATATTTCATTTATTTACTATCTACTGGCTGTAAACTATAAATTATGCAATCTTTCGAATTAAATTATGTATATATATATATATGTATATGTTTTTTAGAATAGTGATCCATTCAATGAAGTGAGGTTGTCTACAATAAATATAAAATATTCGAGGTATAAGCGCAACAGAATAAATTTCCACACACTTTCTTTTTATACATTACTATTTACATAGGGTGTGGAACATATGCTCGAATTTATGTCATGCTGTGTATATGCTCTTACAATATGCAATTTTAGAAATATAAAATATTTTCTTCTGCAACATATACACATGCAATTTAAAATAACTATCGTCTATTTTGCAAACATTTATGCACAATTACTTTGTGTCATTTCTACCTTGCTAAAAGTCTTAAAGAATATGAAGTCTTTGAAGAATACGTGTGAAAGAATACTCCTCAATGCATTTGAAAATTAAAGGAAATGTAATAAAAAGTAGATTATCTTCACAGCAATAATATGGCAAGCAATGATCTTGTAATTTTACTTTATAAAATATATGAAAAGAAATAGGAATGTATTTCTTAAAGATTCGTTACTAAGCTTATATTATAATGTCAGATACGAGACAACATACTTTGATTTTATGATTTTCTATGATTCACGATAACTTTATCTATCTAATTGTTAACAAGCCTAATTATAAACAAATTTCGAAACTGTATTTTCACATAATTTGTTGAACTCAAATTAGTGTTTATATTACATTTTCAAAACTTAATTTTCTGAATCTGTTCACGAAAGATCATTCTCGCAAACTTGAATAAATATTTTTCTGACATCATAATCTACGATAACATCGTCAAATCTTAAAACACTTTGTTCAATACTAATATCAGTAATACGTCTCCCTTTATCAAGAGGATTTTTATCTACTTGAACTAAATATGAGGTACCATAAAATCAGTCTCTACATTAAATATCGACAAAGAAATATACAACAAATTAAATTTTAATACTAAATATCATAGGATTCCTCTTTGTATGAAGAATTCATCAATCTCATAGACTAGACATAATAAATTATTAATTCATTTAATATATAAAACTATGTTTTTTAATTAAAATAACTTTTTAACAACTAAAAGACTTTATACAAATTATGATTTGGTTCAGACGCATTAGAGAAAAGTGCAAAAAATAAATTACATAAGGAAGTAAATATCCTTTTATTGCCAAATAGCAATAAACGAGCACAATAAAATGTTTAGCGATTCAATTTCATATACTGTTCTATATTATTTCGCTAATGATTAAATTAAAATAAAAAAACACAGGAAAAGCAGTGTACACTAATTAATATATAGTATATGAAAATTATTATTATTAATTCTGTTTGTGTATATGTGACTTTTTCAAATTGTAAATTTTCCGGATATTCAATACTGGTATATTCAAAGTAATAATTCTAATTAATATAATTATTAATTATTTCCACCCTATTTAAAATTTAAGGTAAAACATATTTTTTTTAAATATAATAATCCGTGTAATAAAATTTTTTAATAGTTTCACCCTATTAATCTACTCCTGCAATAACTTTGGAAATATACCTCAGAAATTTAACTTTTATCAGAATAAATAATATTACTACTGAAAATAGTTCCTCTTTCTTTTCAACACGTATATCGCATTATTCATATATTTACTTAATATTTAAATGCAACTATAAAATAATATACGTGCGTAATATATATGTATATATCTATATACATAAAATACATATTAAAAAAAAAATCTGCCAGAAATGCTTCTTGACCATATGATACAATTATAAATTAAGCATAACTTAAAAAATATTCTTTCTCTCTTTATAAACTTTTAATCTTATAGATTGTTTGAATAACTGTACGAATTATATTGCGTTAGCGTTGCCACCTAGATCGTTCTTATTCGGTATCAGAAAAAGAAAAAAGTTATGTTTATGAAATCACATACAAATGGTTTATGAAAATTATCGAAACAAGAAAAATCCAAAAATATTATAAGATAAAAAATAATTAAATAATAAAAAGCAACAAAATTTTGACAATCACAAAACAGAAAATATATAAATTATATAAATGATATCCCGGGAAAAAATATTATATATATGCATATTTTATATGTATAATTATATATAACTATATATGAAACATTTTTTCCCGGGATGAAGACGATTGCATAATAAATATATAAATTATTATTTTTATTGGCTTTACTTCCATAAATATTTGCAGTTTTAACAAGCTCCATATTTTCAAATTTCTTAATAAATTTATAAAATTCTTAACAGTTCATCGATAAATATAACATCGTAATGTATACGTCTTATTCGAAACGCCCTTCTTAGTTTTTTTCCAATGCCGTACATTCAGGGAATTTTTTTCATTACAAACTACATAAGACGTTTTACATTTTATGCAACCTGGAGAAGTAATGAAACCCAAACTCGGACATAAATCTTCAAAATCGAGTTTTTGGTCCAAACCCAAAAAGGTGGCAACTCTACATCGCGTTGTGTTTTAACATCTTGGAAGCTTTTAATGTAATAATTTTCAGTATCATATGTTCAAACACACACAATTTTTATTTCAATCATCGAATTACGACTTAGCGTAAGTAGTTAAAAATTGGCGACTTCTTCAGGAGCATAAACGACAATCACGCTGTAATAAATAAATGCACATATATGATAAACATAATTTCTTTATTATATTTAGGCCTTTGTGATCCAATCCTACTATATTAACAATTTATGTTAAATGTTTTAATCAAACTAGATTTAAAAAATGACATCGTAAGTAGATCTATAATCAATATCCTTGAATTGCTATTTAAATAAAGCATATATAATTTTTTTAAATAGTTTTTTTAACTTTGTAACTATTATACATGAAAATTATTTAAATTTAGAATATTTATATTCTAGAAAAATCAGATCACAAGAAGTCTGAATATATTGGAGATCTCATTGCAAAACTCGTTACCTCTAATAAAATATTACCTAGAAAAATTTGATATTTTGATAAATTGATTTGATAAAAATAAATAATAATGAATAACAATTCGATGTAAAGATTAAAATATCAAGTACCAATTATATCTACAGAATTAAAAAATAATTATCACAGTTTAAAATTTATGTCTTGCAAATGTCTTTCATAAATTTCTCTTATTATATGTTATTGTATACATGAATTGAAAAATGTTTTCGTAATCTACATGTAAATTTTAATAATTACAGCAGAAATTGATAATTGCAATTTTTCTATTTTTTTAATTATAAGATTGAAATTACGGAGATAGCCAAGTTTTGAAATGAGAGGCTTTATATAATAAATATATATTACACTCACCGACTGCATTTTTTCATGTTCTTCTACACATAGATATAAACTCTGAAAATAAAATAAAATGTCAATAAATATAAATATTTATGATTCAATAATAATAATGTAGTACATTAATGAATAATTATTAAGCCAATAAGGCGCTATCTTACACAAGTTTTAATTACAGTATCTTCAAGCAGATGATTTAAATACATTACTTATATTAATTTCATAGAAAATAATGTTAACATTATATATACAAGTTACATTTTAAATATAATAGGTATACATGTGATATTTTAAATTATTTCACATACATATACAATTTAATATTACTTCTTATATAAAGGACAATTCTTAAAATTTAATTTGTTTCATGGCAAATATTAAATTAAGGGAACAATGTCCTAAATATTTTACACATATCTATGTTTTATATATAATTAATAATTATGTTATTCTTATATTCAAATTTTAATAAATTTTAATTTATTACTTATTAATATTCTGTGAAATTTAAAAAAATGATAATTCTATAAATATTTTCTATAGTAAATGCCAATAACTTTTATAAATTATTTTTATAAATTATTTTGTAATATAGGAAGAGAATAATCTTCGGAGATGTATTATGTATCTTGATGTAGTTGTTCTTATGTGTAGGTATATATGTACGTAACATTTTACAGATTTTATAATTCTAAAAAATAATACAATAACCTCAAATGATAATAGAGATTTCAAAACATAGATTTAAATATTAAGTTACCTTTTTTTTAATGTAGAAAAAATACAACTTCCTTCTCGAACATTGTACTGAATCAGAGAAAACAAGTTTATTTAGCATTTAGAAGGAACAAAACTACAGATACGATTCTTTCTTTTTTCTTCTTAGATGTTTTTTCAGTGGGTGATGATTTGATGCATCTGACAGTCTACTTCTTAATGATATTTGTTACCTTATGGTCTATGGTCTCAATTATAATTATTGTGATGTAGTCTTAAATTACTATTAAGATTCATTCAAAATAAAATTTTATCTTATACAGTTGTATAAGATGTTCAAGCAGATTATCCTTTTACGATAGTAAGCAATTTGTTGACGGCATATCTCAATATATTGAGAAGCAGAAGTCTATAAAATTCTTTAAAAACTTGCTGTAACTCATCTCTCTTGAGGTTGGAAATTTTTCAATATGACTTTTTTGTGAACATCGTTATTGTACTGTATTTTTTTCTTCTCGGTTTCTTCAGTAAATAACAATCTGTTATATTTGATAGCTTGTGACTTAGTGGCATTCACAAACGTACGATCTATATTTCGATTAAATATCATTTTAATTAAAAGTCAACCAGAATCATTTAAGGAGACACAGTAGTATCTTGGCGCTAATATGTATCTTACGCAATATGATGTTGAGGCAGAATCTTTTCTTTTTTTATTGAATAATTTGACAGCATTTGAAATATTCTTGAATATATAAAATTCATTTAAAGAATTGATTTAATCTATCTTTCAGGATATGAAAGCTTTCAACATCTTTTTTGCAAACATAAAAATATTTAGTTAAGATATCGTTATTTCACTTATTAGGAAGAGTATCGAAATTTCATTCCATGACTTTGAAATCTAAAAGAATGATATTTGAATTAGTTAACAATAATATTTAGCATTGTGACGATTCGTTACGATTTAGTGACATAAGTTTATCGAACTTTGCTGGCAATTGCAGAAAGGTGTATCAGCATTTAAATTTAGCATTAAAAGAAGTTATCAAATTTGTATTACTATCAATAGCATCATTTTGATTGCATAGAACATTATTTTTGTTAAATGATGTACATGTTGTGTATATATATTTTTTAATTAAAATAAATATTCCTGAGGTAGGAAATCAGTAGTGTCATTCGATAATAAATCTTCCAAAGTTTGAAAATGTGAAACACTGATATCTTCAAAATCATTTATACAATTAGTTTTCATTATTTCACTAATTTCTTTTGAATCTATTTCGAAAAAGTCGGTATCAAATGTATGTTCAGAGGACATCAAAGTATCGCAATCGCTTTTTCCTCGTTCCTTCATCGTATCTTCATAAACACATTTTCTTCTATTATCAGAATTGACACACTGAGTGTCCATTGACGATTCCATAATTTGATCTTCGATAAATGTAGTTGAAACAATACATGTGTCCTCAGATTTATTTAATACACCGGCTAAATTAATTTCAGGCTGTTCAGAAGATTGCCAGAAGACATCTTCCAAAAGAGTTTCACTTTGGATATCATTCACGAAATTGTTGTGCTCCAAATCTATATAATTGTTTGTCATCTCGTCAGTTTCTTCTTTTTTGGGGAAAAATTTTTTCATATTACAATCGACTTCTACATTGGAGAAATGTAATCGATCGTTTAATATAAAAGAATCACTTTCTTTTTGTTGTTCCTTTATCATAGTTTCAGAATATTTACTATCGTGATCATTTATTTTTACAAAATTATCAAAGTTGACATGTTGGCTAGACGATGGTGGGTCTACAACTTTATCTTCAGTAAATGTAGTTGAAACAGTACATTTGTCATCGGATTTATCTAAACATTGCACTCTCTTTTCAGCGTGTACAGTCGTGACACATTTATCAGTATGATTCAAAAGATAAACATATTTATTGCAATCATTTTTTATTGTGTCGCAAGTCAATTTGATATCGTTTTCATTATCGTAAAATGTGTTATTCAGATTCCCCTGTGCTTTTGCCACGATAACGTTTGTACAATACTTTGGACATTTATTAACTTGACATACATTCTGTTTTATCATTTCCGTAATTAGTGAGCTACGATCAGTTATAAACTGCAAACTAGTCATTATAAAATGATCAACATGCCTTGTATTGCAACACGGGCACGATTTTTGTATCGCATAATCCGTGCTTGTTGGTAATTCTTGCTTCAAATCAAATTGATAATTCTGCTGAACTGCAACATTGTTTTGGCACGTTTTTAAAGGTATTGTCTCCATGGCACTTTCTTCCTGAGATGTTAATGCATCCTTATTTTGTGTTATCGAATTGTCACAAGAACTAATTATATTTTCTATTGTCATATTAGATGATACACAATTCTTTAATTTACTTTTTTCCGACACATTAGCCTTCAACTCATTAATATTTCGATCATCTAACATCGGTGATTTCAAATAACGCAAATTGTAACTGTGTTGTTTCTCATCCTCTTTTGTAAACTCCATACAGGTATCACTGTTAACTGAAGTACAATTCTCTGTACCATTATTACTTTTGATATCAGATTTAGACTCTAAACGATTTTTTTCTTTTAAATTTTTGTTGTCTTCATTAGAACGTTCTTTAATATTGGAATTTGTAAGTTTGTTTGAATATTTTGAAGAATTGATATGCTTCTTTTTGTTTTTCTTATTTTTCTTAACTTTCAAAGATTCCGAATTTCGATTAGTCCTTTTTCTTTTTACTTTATCATCTCCAGTTAAATCAATTATTATAATTTTGTGTGAATTGTTTTTTTTCAATGGTTTAAGGCTTCTTGATCCATTTTTTTGTAAATGAGTTTCCAAACATTTATTTTTATTATTTTTATTATTTGATAATGTATTATTATTTCGTAAACCATCTAAGCATTTATTTATTTTCTGTTCAGATGAACTTCCATTAGAATTATTTGGACGAAATAATGGAAACGAATTTATCTGATGCTTCTAAAAAAGTAGTATTCCAAACATTAAAATTTGCATTATACTTAATAAATGTAAAGATCTTCACATATAATTTGAGATGAAACACTATTAAAAGATCTTACCTGAGACTTTGAACAAGTCTGATCAGCATGAATTGTTTTGATACATTTTAAACCTGTAGAGTTATCCATTTTGTCTTCAAATAGCAGGAACTGTTTATGAAATTCCTTTATATCAAATTGATTTGATTCTATTAACCATAATGTTTCATTTTTTTCTTGAATAGGTGGTCTAGGCACAAATTTCAATAATTCGTCTTGCAATTTTGGCATACGCGGTCCTAACAGCATTACGGCTAACTCATCAATTCTTTTCTTTTTGTCAGAAAGATTTAACTTTTCTGTTTCTTCCATTTTTTTCCACATTTTAAAGGCGAGCAAATATCTGATATAAGCTACATCGGTTATAGACGTCGTCTTTGTTTTGAGATTAATAAAGCTCCTCCTATGTAAAAAAAAATATAATCTGTATTATCTCAATTTATTGTCTGAAATATAATTTATTATCTATGATATAATGTGTTAAAAAATATATTTACGTACATAAATATATGATTGCATACTTTTGTATATTTTTTTGTGTGTTTATTTCTAAGTAATATCCTGAAAATATGTTCTTCCGAGTTATCTGTAAACAGTTTAATATTAGAGAACTCTCTTTCTCTCTCTTATCTATATCGACAGTTAGATCAAATCAATTTTTCCAAAATCAATTTTTGATAACACTTACTTAGATATATGTACAATGCTGCAAGAATCTTTGCAGCAACTTTAGAAGAATCTTTAACGTGACTAGAAGTTTTTAACTCCATATCTATATACACATTTAACAAAGCTGATATTTTATTTAAATATTGACTGTAATATACATTCTGAGAAAGAAAAGAGACAAAAGATTAACAATGATCTTATATTTACAATTCCGTAAAACAAAAACAAATAATTGGGATTAATAGTACCTGTTGTTTTATATCAAGCCAATACATGTGAAAGAATATTAACATTTTATTAATATGATTTTTTATCAAATTAATTTTATATTTATTAAATTCGACAGTGTTCTCTGCTACGCTAGAAAGAATATTCCTGAAATACAGCAAAATTACATATCTTTTATGTATACCTTATTTAACCCCCGATCTGTTTATACATGTGTGAAATTTTTTGTAAAAAATTTAACAACGTTGAATTGGATCTTCATAATGATGTAAATGACAATCTTACTGGGTGTAGAAGAAAAGCAATCGTTCCAGATGTTCATAATTTCTACTTCCTGTACATGAACGTATGATTTTATTGAATTTTAATAACCATGGAAGTAGTTGTTCAATTTTGTTATTATCTTCCAATCTGACGTCTTCCTGACTTTTTAAACGTTTTTTTGTGTTTTTATTACTTTCACATTTAGAATTGGTATCCATAGCGATATCTTCCTCTGTAGCTCTGTAGATTTACAGTATAAATCCTCTGCAATGATAAAAAGACTTATAGCATGCACAACACAATAATCAATATTTAATGTTTTAAATTTACATTTTAATATTAATAAAATTTATAATATTTTATTTAATAAATAAAACATCTTGTTCAATCAAGTCAAGTGTTAAAAAGCATAATTACTGACTACTAAAATTGTTTCTACAAATTTATAAAAAATTTATTAAATATCAAAATTTAAGTTTACTTAACTGTTGGCACTTTAAATTATTATTATTATGATTATTATTATTATTAATCAGGTATTAAAATTGTTTTCTGTGTAAGTTATATTTATGATAAAGTTATATCATATTAATAAAAAGTAATATACAAGCCAAATGTTTAGAATAGCAAAACTACAATTGTCAAAATTCGTTATACATAGACATAGTAATCAATAGAAAAGTTAAATTACTAAGACTAAAAGAGTAGCGTGATAGAAATGGGTATATCTAAACGTGTTGTCAGAAACAGCCAACAACTTTCGGATATCGTGACAGGTGCAGACTTTATCATTGCGGCATGCGATATGTTTCATATAAAATTATCATGTAGTGGTTCCGCATTCTTTCATAGCAAGGAACAAGGGTCACAAGGGAAATAATCTGAAATCGTTTGAAAAGAAAAAATCTTTTCGTCTTACAGCTTCTGTCGCAGATTTTTAACGTGACGATAACTCGCCGTGCCCTCTTGGCGTGTAGCAGCCTGTCAACGTGGAGGCTTCTCTTCCCGGTTGAGAGAATTCTCTTCTTGGCCGAGCGTTTCTTCCGAGTCGCATTCGAATCACGTCTGATCTGGAGTAGCCCGTAGTCGCTTAGGCCGTTCTTCCGTCCACAGCAGCTAAATCAGTCGTCCGAGAGGCTGCGGCATCTTCCGAGATTTACGACCACTAAACGCGTAAGGCAGGAGTCAGGACGCGTTCGTGCTCCGTTCGTTAATCGCTGTTCGCTCGCTCGCTCGCTCGTTCGCTGCTTATTCTTCTTCCTTTGTTTTGGCCTTGGTCCCCAACACGGGCCCGTGTCACGGGGGTTCACTTAGCCAGTGATATTTCAGAGACAGCACTCGTTTCGTTCGTTCGTTGTAGCTCGACCGCTTGCGTTGCCAACGCGCCGCCTGTCGGTTAATACTCGCAACTTGCCAAGGCTGCGATCTGCGTTCGGATTCAACGTTTTTACGCGCTTTAAGTATCCCTAAATAACCTCGCATCCCAACACATTGTGCCAATGTATAACACGGTCAATACGCTGCAGTTATTATGTCATTTTGTACGATAAAACAGTTTACAATAATGCTGTCATGATTGGTCACGATATGTAGTCGAAATTTTAGATCTGATTACTTTACTGGCGCTTTTACAAGCACAATATTCGCACAGCGTGCAGCATCGCGATCTGCTGTCAGACAGGATGAGTTACCTCAAATGAGGAGTTGGTTGGATATCATAATGTACTGGCATCGTGGCAAACATTTTATCCGACCGCCTCTTTATCGTTCATTATAATGAATTCGATTGAATGCACTCGGTGCGCACTGGTGCACATTAAAGCCATCGTACATATACAAATTGAAAAATATGTGTTTAATATAAAATCCAATTAAACACATGAGAGATGCTGAATACATTTCATTGTGATAGTTAAGTAAAAATCTGTATTTTGCAATTCGAAATATTTATATTTTATTTTTACACACATTAAATCAGTGTATAATATAATTGGCTATATATACGTAAGATAAGAGTATAAGCATAAAAGCGATGAAAGCATCTTAGGGCGAACGCAACTAATAGCACCGACTTGTTGGCCTAATGACGTTCATGCTCTACCAATAGTAGAACAACGTTATTAATCTAACCCAGGTCGGTGCAAACTTGTTCAGAACTCGTAGCGAAAACGTTACAGTTCGCTGAAGTTGCCAATCGCTCTAGATCGCTCGGCTGCGCAAACGTCAGCAGTGAGCGAGCGCTGCGCTCGACGTGCTTGACGTTCCTCGCGTCTCGCCTGCTGCAACGGCCGACGGGCTCAACGGCGCCGTGCGCGCAGGTTGCGCACGCCCGCTCTGCGCAGTGCGCGGAACCGTTCGTCACCGTCGCGTCAGGTGCGTGCTCGATAATCACGATAATTTCGCGACAATCGCGACGACCGTGCCACGCCGCGTCACGCGTGTTGTATGTACGTAAACTGGCGAACGTTAGATATTCCCGGAGGTGCGTGCGGATATTACAGAGGATCCTTCTAAAATTCCATTCTTTTCGACAAATGCAGTTTTTTTTTCTCGGAATATCCGCGGGCAAATTAGCGGACCGATATGATTGAACTCGCGGCTCGTATTCGCGTTAACAAACGCGAATCTCGGAGAAGACGCGTTTCCTGCGAGATTATGGATTCCCGGAAGTTGACGATTGGCACAAATGGCTATATAGTCGCGATAATCGCGTTGGGCGTATCGTGTCTTAAGCTTGTGTAAACTCTCGGCTTTCGGCGCTCGGTGCTCGCTGAAACGATTGGTTTAGTGTGCTGTACACGTATATACATATATTGATATACGCCATATATATTATATATATATATATATATATATATATATGTATACATTTATGGAACTAAACAATATCCGCCGCGCACCTTCGTGCTCCACGTCCCTGGACGTGATCGGAGCTCCCCCACCAGCGGGGTGCGCTCACTGCGCGCACGCCGTCGCGCGAACGTTTCGTCCAAGTCGTCCGGCAGCGGCCGAGCACGTATGTGACATGGCGTCCGGGTAGAAAGAAAGTTTAACTGCTAAATAAACGTTAATGTTGTTTTTATGACACTGACCGAACGAAAAGGGAACATCCGAGGCCGCGAATTTCCCACAGACACTGGCATTGATGGTAATGCATGCGAGGAAACCTCAAAGGATCAGCGATGGGTAGGGCTCTACCGTCAAATACCCGATACTGACACACGGCTAATCTCTTTCTCTCTCTCTCTCTCTCTCTCTCTTTATCTCCTCTCCTCGCTACTCTCTTTCTCTTTCGCTCTCTCGCTCTCTCCGCACTAGCTCACCTCACCTCTCGTTCACCCGACATTCGTCCGTACGACCCGCTCGACCGTACACACTCATCGCAGCACTCACTGCCACAAAACCGCCGCACGACGTACCGCGGGCACAACCAGTTTCCACGATGGGGATCCGCTCGGGTGCCGTTCCCCGTGGAAATGACCGCGACGGCGGCGGACACCGCGTCACAACCTCCCTCGCTCACGGCCCGTTGTCTTATGATTCCAGGTACTTCGAAAAGCACCAGGCCCATCCCTATCAGGTAAATATCTGTCACCATCGAAGCGATTGGTGGGATCTACGATACGATTAAGGGCGGGGAGGGGGTGAGGGGGGAGGTGTGATCATTTCTCGGGACAGCCTCTCTCACGTCGTCTGATACGATCATCGGAGTCTTCATCGTCCATCATCGTCGAGCAACACGCATTATTTTCGCCCGCGGTTCCGCGTCGTTGCCCGCGCGACACCTCTGCCGAAGACGGGAGGAGGAGAAGGAGGAAGAGAGGAGGAGAAGGAGGAAGAGGAAGAGAGAAAGAGAAAGAGAAAGATGAGATCGCTCCGGTTCTTGCGCGAAGGACACGACGGAACCCAACCGCGGTGACAGCCCTCTTCCGCGCAGAGGAGTTCCAAAGTTCGTATTCGGTTTCTCGGCTGACGGGGCACGGCGGTGAGAAACGGGCCCCGTTCGCCGTCGTTCTCTTTCCGCCAGACTGAGGACTTGCGGACCTCGCGGTCGCACGGCCGGGAATCGATAATGCACGTTCGACGACGATCCCGCGGCAAGACGACATCCGGACGATCACGTCAACGCGATTCGTTTTTCACGCGTCGTTACGTCCCCGTGAGATCGTCTGCTCCATTGTGCACGCTCCCGTCGCGTCGGGCTCGTCTTTGTCGCGTCGTTATTACCGTGTTTCTCGCTTCGATTCTTTCCTTCTCTTGCATGCGAGCAAGGTAGAATCGATCGTTCACTAGGTTGAGGCACGCCAACGTCGTCGTCGAATAGTCGGACGATTGGCTTAATCGTCGACAATTTGCTATATTATATTACGCGTAAGAATCCTCGAATGCACGCATTTGACGAGCTCGACAAGGCGAAAAGAATCAGCTTTGACAAGTGACATTTTGGTCATTGACAATATTTCGTACGTTAAACGCATTGTCGCGATGCGAATTGAGGTACTTTATAGAGAAATTTATATTGTAGCTGTAATTAGTTGTAAGAATTTGTCTCACGCTTTTCATTGATTGTCTGTGGTGTTTGTCCTTTTGAAACTATCATTTGTGCTGAGTGGTATTAACAAACGAATATTTATGTTCTCGATACTTAAATCGGTCCACACGAGATGAAGAGAATGGTAATTAATCGTAGTATCGCCCGATTTTTACGTCTGATACGAAATAATTTTCTGCTGGTCTTGTAAACATAACCTCACTTTTCAAAAAATCAATAATTTATTCTAGCAAGTAATTCTCTAAAAATATTTGAGATCCTATCTAGGTAAGAATCTTATTTCAGTCCCTCTCATGTTTCGACGGTTTTTGCGTCACTTTCTTCTGTATTTTGTCGAAAATAACTATAAATGTGATAATCCTCAAGTCACAGTAACTTGATAGATTCTCTTTGTACTTGAAGCATTTAGGATACAATATAACATGTCTTTGTAGTATAATATGAGGAAATATTCATGTAGTCTTTACTAGAATAAAAAATATTTAGTTGAGTGATAAGAATTTGTTCTTAGATTAAAAATAGAATATGTGCATAATTGATACAAAAGGTATTTAGAGATGGTAAGCGCATTTGGTATTTCTAAAAAAATTTGGTGATTTTATGGAATTGATTTCAATTTAATTTTCCATTGATTCCATAGAAGAACCAGAGATTTTTCAGAATCATTTTATATAATTATTTTTACCATAACGTTATTCAATATTTGATATTTGTTCCTTTTCAGTTCTTTTTAATATCATTAGTCAATATATAGCTCTCATACATACTTGCAAACGGCCACTAGATCAAAACAGTCTGTTATTCTCAAGTGGATTATCAAGCTTATAATAATTAATAGCATTTTTAATAACGATCTTATATATTCAGAATGAAAAAAGTAAGCAATCTTGATATATCCTATTCATTTATAATGTATTGTGTGGTCATACATATCCCAAACACATTGTTAATGATCTGATTGTAGAACTCAAAGTACAGCAGTTCTAAGGGTGGCTATTCTTCCTCGACCACGTCATCGGACAGTCGCTACGAAGGACGTATGCGCGACTCTCCAAATGGTAACTCTTACAGTCCAGCCGGCAGCTTGGGAATGGGCATGGGGACGGACCGGGACAGCCCTCGGAATTACACATCCAAGCCTCTTTATAAGAAGGAGAGAGAAAATAGAGACTATAAACTATCCTCCTCTAGGGACAAGTATTCCGGTAAATAATTTATATTTTGCTCCAAGGAAATAACGGTTTTGCTGAAATAACTGAAATTTAAACTTGATAAATATGAAAATAACTTTGTTTGAATCATTAAAATAATTCTGTAAGACGTTTAAACTCTTTTCTAGTCACTAGAATAACAAAACTTTATCAATCAATATTTAAACGGTTTACATAATTATTTTGATGATGCAAACAAAATTATTTTTAAATCTATATCGAGTTATATATATAAATTTTTAGATTCTTTAACAAAACTTATTTTTGTATGTCCTCAACATTCTGCATAAAGCGAGTTTTTACAGTTACCTGAGAATAAAGAAAGCATAAATTTATGAATATTATTGACTACAAATCTTTATAAATATCAGTTACTACGTATTTTTTTGTATAACGTATAGGTGATTATATTTCTACGAAGTAATTTTCCTTTTTTTTATCTAGAGTCTCATCTCTTTTTCCTTTCTTCAGTATAAAAACAGAATTGTCTCTTAATATTTTCAGCTGTAACATGCTTGCTTGCATATGTGTAGATTGTGCACGATCCCTAAAAGACAAGAGAAGCCGTGAGAGCAGGGATTCAGAACACAGGACCAACCATGATAGGAGTAGTGGGGAGGTGAATATCTTCAATCTTAATGTCTAATTTAATGATTATTATAGTTACATATAATAAAAAGGATATAATTGTCAATTATAAATATTCTGATCTTTTTCAGAGTTGCTCCGAAACATTTATTGTGCCATATGTATAATAAATCCTCTAGTTATTAGACATAAATTTATTTCTATTCATGCTATGTATGAAATTATACATTTTTTTTACTATTTTTAATTTCTATTATAAAAAATATTGAACTAACATAAAAAGCTCTTGCAAAGAAGAGAAATTTCAAATTTTTAATTTTAGGAAAATTTTAAATATATATATTTAAATTACAAAAAAAAATATATATATATATATATGAAATAGATATCTATTTCTTTTAGGCATGTGCATAATAAAAATTTTTATTAAAAACATTTCATGTGCAAATGGACTGTTAGATAACTTGTATGTTGTCACAGTCCGATAAATTTATTTAAAACTAGTTAAAAAAGGCATTTAATATTGCACGCCTTTTTTAATTAAATATATATCTTTTTAGATGGCACTATCATAATAATGTTTGTGTTCATGTCTTTATAGATCTTACATCCCTTAAAATTATCATCAAATTCATCAAGGGAATCTTCATCCCAGAGAAAACCATCACACAATTCCTGTCAGGTCAGTGTTTTATTTACGTTTATTTATTTTATATTAGCATCAGTTATAAATTCAAAATTCTAAGTAAAAGATAAAATTATATCATTTAATTGTTATACATTCATTCCAGTAGCAAAATTTAATTATATATTTATTTCAAAATTGATTTAAAAAACTATTCTGAAAACTTCTATACATTTTTGTTTTTGCCATAATTTTAAATAACTTTATGTGTACGTAATTAATATCTTAATAGCCTCAAGAATGTAGATGAATATAACGTCAACTTTTCGAACACGTTTTGGAATTGATGCAAATATTCCCCATCTATTCAATTGTTTCCGGAAATTTTAGAACAGTCTGTTTAGGATAAACGTGGTGATGAGCGAGGAGGTGCAACGGAACGGACAGCCAGATTTGGCGATTGGTCCGAACACATGAGTTCGTCAGGAAAGAAGTATTATTACAACTGCAAGACGGAAGTTTCTCAATGGGAAAAACCACGGGAATGGATCAGTCGAACAGATAATCGTCAACGCCAATCTAGTGACTATTCTTCTAGGTCAAGTACGTCTAAATTTTCATAATTGTTAGTGTAGTAGCGAAGGAATGGATCCCTATATGTCTGAACAGTCAAAGAGTTACCTAGATTTAAAGAACTCCTCTACGACTCCCGCTAAGTCAGTGTGAAATTTTTTTTTATATATACATAGAAGGATGTATGTATGGATTTTCTGTACATACAGAGGAATGCAGGATTTGAACTTACGACCTATTGATTATTATAAGTCCATCACTCACACAGCTACACGACAATTCTTTTATAATTGTTAAATACAATATATAAAGTATAAGATATAATGAATGAAAGAATAATAAAATAAAGTAAGTTTTTGTTTAAATTAAAACATAATAAATTTGGTTTTTTTGATTGACATTTAATATTTACAGCTTTGATATTTATACTTATAGATATTTACGTTATCAGGGTTACCACAGATCTGGAAATCGGGAAAAGTCAGGGAATAATATATAAAAGGGACTGGAATTTTGAACTTTGCACTTACAAAAAAACATTGAACAATTCCCTTAAACTGCTCCTATTCCGAATATTTTTTATAATTTTTTAAATATATCTGACGTTTATACTCAAATACGTTCAAAAGTCGTGCACTTTAAACGATTGTAAAACAAATAATTTAAATATATATTTTATTCAGTAATTTTATTTAATGGCTCTTTTTCGTGATAACTGCACTTTTGTGATAACAATCCTTGATTCTAAATGTCAAAAAAAATTTTTTACATATTTTATTATGTTAAAATTGTTACATATTTTATATTAGTCATGGAAATTTCCCATTTTTATCTGGAAACCTAAAAAAGTCAAGGAATTTTGTAATTTATTTTCTGTGGCCCTAGTTATAGAAAAATCTCTATGAAAACTGATATAAATAAAATATGTATTTATTTAATTTTTTGTATTTTAAAACTTAATATATTAGTTTATCTTATATATTATACTGTTTATTAAATAAAATAACAAGCTATAACAATAAGATAAAATAACAAATGCATATTGCATTTGTGTGATATATTTAAAAAGGTTAAGGTGCAATTACATTCACATATTTACATATAATTTCTAATAAAAACAACTCTTTGCTTTTTTATATATGAAATATACATATAAGATTTTACTAAAACTGAAATTTTTCTGGGCAGGTCATGATAAACATTCCAACTCGCGATCAAATAGCAGTAGCAGTATGCGAGATGGTAAATCGTCGCGACAGTCTGACAAACGAGAATACTGGAGCTTATGTAGCGCGAGCGGTGGTGGCAGTAGCAGAGATGATGTTTCTGCAAGGGAGAGGGAGCGGGAAAAAGAACGGGAAAGAGAACGAGAACGAGAAAGAGAGCGAGAACGTGAACGTGAACGAGAAAGGGAAAGAGAAAGAGAATCTAGAGAATGTAGAGAAGAAGTTAGTGTAGAACGCCAAACTCAAGATATGGATATCTCGCCAGGTGATTCTACACCTACTTCGGAACCTTTAACGTCATCCTGCGCTCATGATCCACTGCCACAAGGCCCTGTTCTCCTGGCCGCTGGTAGGTTTTTCCTTTTATATTATGTACAAGTGCAACATATAGAAAACATAATAATATTTTTGAAAATATATATTAAGTAAAAAAATGTTTAAAGTAGAAATATTACAATTTAAAATAATATTTAATAACAGGAAAATGTCAGGGAAATGCCACAAAACTGGAAATCACAGAAAAGTCAGGGAATTTTGCAAAATTTTTTGGAAAATAAACAGTCTTGGCTTTAAAGAAGTTCTATATGCGTACATCACACTTACGCAGTTTTGGAACTACCAGCTTAACAATTAAATGCAAGCTGTATCAGCAACATTGATAGTAATTTACATTATGTTAAATTGCATTCTCAACAAAATATTTGACTTGATTTTTCCAAATTAACGAAAATACAAAAATTTTAAAATATTATTGAAAGGGAAATTGAAGGGCATCAGGAAAAATCATTAAATTTTGTCCGGAAATTAGGGAAAAGTTATGGAATTTTAGGATAAGGAATTTGTGACAATTCTGAATAATAATAATTTTATCATGCATGAAACATTTTATTTTTGAGAAATTATAATGATTGTTGTTTTTATGAATTTTTTTAAATTAAATTTTTATTTAAATAAATATTTATTTAAATTAAAGATTTAATTTAAATTTTCTTTTAATATTAATTTACTACATTTTTATATGCCTCAATCTTTATGGATTTTTGATATTGATATTTTTGTTGTACTCTTTCGTTAGCGTTACCTCGATTAACATCACATCCATCGTCAACAACACCACAGGCAACTGGAAAACTTAGTTCGCCAACGCAACAACAGGGAAGTAGTAATGCTCCGGGACCACCGGTGTCACTAGCAAATCTCCCAAGACTACTGTCACAAATTACGGGCAACAAAGAACAACCTGACATCACACCACAAAAAGCGTTACAGACAATTCAAACAGCTATCTTGCTATCCCGACAAGTAAGAGAGCATTTTTAATGTTTCTAATATTTAGAGACATATAATGAAATTATAAGTTATATTTCTCTCTGTTGAAATAAAATTCAATTAAAGTAATGCAAAATTTAATACTTTAATTATCAATTGATAAGTTATATTATTTTTCGCATTATTTTAATTAATCGCGAAAATTTCATAATTATTAATGTTTACCTATTAACAAAACGATAATTTTTAACTACTTTTTTGTGACGTAATCGAAAACATATCCGGTAATTTTCAAATGATAATATAATCAACTAGTTATTTCTTTCCTCTTTTATCTTAAAACATTATAACACATGTGTAAATGGTATTCATAATTGTATACTTGTCTTTTATTATAGCAGTCTGTTAGTGGGGATCGAACTAATACTGGAAGTGATGTGATGGTTCCATTAAAAGTTGATACAAGTGGCAATATTACCAGCGAGGGTCCACCTACTCCCACACATTCAGAAACCCAGGATTGTATTGATGCGCGAAAATGTAAGTTTTATTTTATATAATGCTTATATTTTACAAATCACTATTTGCCTTTATGTGTATTATATTCTTTCATCATATAAATCATTTTCTATTACAGTTCATTTAATTCAATTAAATACCAGAGTATAGGCTAGAACGTTATTCTTGTGTTAGTTATTAATTATCACTATTATAGATTTTTTGTTACAAAATTTATTTACGGCACATTTAATTTCCATTTTAATCATAATACTAAAATTGAATTTTTTAACTTCGTCTAAATTATATGTATATATATTAAAATTAAAATATATCCTAACTAAAATATAATATAAAAAGTAAACTAATATGTTGATAAATTATTTTAATTTGTGAAACAATGTGTCGAAATAAATTTTATTATCTTTTATTATTAAGTATCTCTTCCATTTTTATTTACATTAAAAAAAATTTCTTTTCGTTATATTTTATCATATATATTATCATTCATTTGTATAGTGACAAGTCCTGGAGGAACGAATTCCGGAGTACAAGGTCTAAGCTCCTTGCAAAGTCTCAGTACATTAGGTTCTCTTGGAAATTTGAGTAATACAGGAGGTTTACAGGCATTGTCAAGAGTACAGCCTCCTTTAACACCTTCTTTAACACCATCTCTCGCTAATCATTACCGGGAAGACTTGACACAGCATGTGCGTGCTTTTCCCGCTGATATTCTCGAAAAACAGGTGCGAATTCAGTATTTCTTAAATAATAGTCCCTTTAGTGTTACTAGATGATTTTCTTAGATTATAATACACTTATGTACAGGCACAGAAACTTAGTGAGGAAGCACATACAATGGGCAGTTTGCAGTGTACGAGAGTGTCCGCAGAATTGAAGACGGCACGATCGATAGTGAGGCTGACAGAAATTCAGGCAACGTTACAGGAACAAAGGTAAGTTTCATGTTATAGCACATTTAATATATATAAATATTTAAACATAAAACAATTATATCGCTTATTTACTTGTTATTTTAGGATATTATTCCTCCGTCAACAAATTCAAACACTAGAGGAGTTAAAATCCCAAAATTCCTTCATGTCTGATGATTCTTAGTGTAAGAATCTTTATAAAATAATTATGATTACAATCTATAATTAATTCAAGCAAAATAAAACATGATTATTAATATTCTCATTAATATTGAATAATTAAGATTGTACCTAAATTATAATATCGTAATAGAAGTGATATAATAGCGAATGAACATGGGCTGCTCAGAGAGGATTGGCTGTTTTATTTATCAGCCAACGAGTCTTAATAAGTAATTAATGAATTTATTAGTGAATCCACCTCTCTGAGAAGCACATCAGGCCTATCCAATACAAGTAGCACAACAGCTTAAAAAGTGCTAAAAAAGTGATTATATTTGCTTTTTTAGCGCTTTGTAAGCGTTGTGCTACTTGGGAAGTCGCAAACACAACACTAAATGATTAGAAAAACGAATCAATTTTATCAGTTCAATGCAAACTACTGAATTGTATATCTGAATTGTCCACATCGTCTTGTATTTACCTATGTTATACGTGTCAATGTTTCATATCCCAAGATTAAGCGGCATTTTAACTAGTTGAAACATTTTTGTTGTAAATCTCGGAATAAAATTCGTGCCACAAATTTTAATACAGTTCTTTATCAGCCATAGTCTCACTTACCTAATCTCCTGAATTTTTCGTTGAGAAAGGGAGAGAATCGCTTTTAGAGAACTTATATTAAATATATTTACATTAAATATGAGACAGAGAGGAAATCATATATTTTATATTCAGATTTGTGTTCGATCTCCAATCATTTTATTACAGGGTTTCTTGACATTGTAGAATGTATCATCGCTGTGAGCAAGTATTGATATATTATTATACATGCTCTTCTATTTACATCGTGTAATTAAAAAGTATAGCATTGACGCGCGCGAAATTTTAGAATAACAAACGGCTACCATTTAATTTCTAGTGTGTAAATAGCAGAATCAGAGTGAGTATTATTTACGAACGATATAATTTTATGCATGATAAATTTTTTCAGTTAATAAGAACATTATTGTATCGAAACTATGAATTAAAATAAAAATACGCATTTTTTATATTATAATTACAAATAATTCGTTTTACTTTATTCATAATCACCTAACTATGTCAAATACATAAATAAAATTTTATTACGTTGCATCCATAATTCGAGCGTTTAATAAGCATAGTACTGTATATGAAATATTGAAGTTGATACATTACGAATTGTAATAATTGTTTAAAGGACTATATTGTTAAATAATTCTTTAATGAGGTTTTTTGAACCATTTTTCACTGTATAATTTATTTATTTGAATAATATTCTGCAAGATAATGGAAAAAAGAATATATTAAACGAATATACTCTCTCTCTAAAAAAAAAATATCCCAAAAGAATTATTTGCATATCATACTGTTGAAAATTATCTTTTGAAATAGATTGTTATAACAGTTTGTAGAGCAATATTTACGTGTGTATATACAGAGTGAATCAGAGTCGTTGAACTAACTTTTTATCCTATGAAAAAATTGTCGACTTCATACCTAATTGAATTATAATATATGCAGTCAATTATTTTCTCATAGGGTAAAAAGCTGATTCAACGACTCTGATTCACCTTGTATATAACACATACACACACATATATTTTGTGCGTATATGTATGTATGTATGTATGTATGTATGTATGTATGTATGTATGTATGTATGTATGTATGTATGTATGTAT
>NW_017304831.1:600320-600951 GCF_001594115.1 Trachymyrmex septentrionalis
TATATATATATATATAAATAAAAGAAACATTTTTAATCGTAAGCGTATTTCGTTGACTTTACTTGTGCGAATAAAGATGGCTTTTCTTATACCTCTTGCATGTTTGTCTTGTACATATTTTAATAAGTGTCTTTCGAATTGTTCTATAATTCATCGGTTGAGAAACACCAATGCGTTTTTCGTATTAACTAACGTTACATCATGTCATGAGAATGTAACACCATCCCCATAGCACCTGAAGCATACAGTGAACATTCTCCCATGTATTATTTTAATTACAGTCAGTCATTGGATTTATTTCATAACAAACTCCCTCATTTCTGAACTTTATTAGATAATTGCTTAATGTATTCTCGATAGATATTCAGAAAAATTCAGTACAATGCATAATTTCCAATGGACTAAGATTACAATAAGGCCTCAGAATATTTGACATACTGTAACATCCCATGGCTCATAGAAATATTACGTAAAAATACAATCATCATAAAACTTTGCTATCACTATTGATATACATAAAAGGAAATATTAATTTTATATAAAGGAATATATATATATTCCAATGCACTTTATAAGTCTGCAAATAATACTACTTACAATTTTATACATATATAAATTTTAATATCATATA
>NW_017304831.1:601051-618115 GCF_001594115.1 Trachymyrmex septentrionalis
ATAAATACATGATATTAAAATATTTTCTATTTTAAACAATATGAAAAAGACATCAAAGAGAAAAAAATTCTATTAGATATGGGATATTACATATCTATTGTGTTGAACATTTTTAATGCAGTACTCTTCAGATGTTTATGCAAACATATTACAAAATGGAGAGTATATAAGTGCTACAAAACAATTCCAATATGCTTTATAATTGTTTACATCTACATTACACATTTATTATGTATTTGTAAGGCCATATATACGAAATTTAATACAAAGATATTGCCTCTGTACAGACAATATTCGATATACTGATAAATTTGGAAATTTGTCTATTCATAGACAAATGGACGACACAGCCTCAACAGAGAATGTTCACAGTGTAAGACAGCAGCACAGACATATCTCAGCGCAGCCTCGCTTTACCATTAATTATATTATATTCATTTTGCAATGAATGTGTAAAACAGAGTCTTGTCAATTGCTTACGTTCAAAACATCCTTTGTAGGATTTTATTAAGGTATGGGAGTTCGCTTAAAAACTAAAATAATTTCACGTATGCGAATTTTTAAGTTATTTAATTATTTATTCGCGCTTGATTAACTTTACACATACCTGCATCACAGAGTTTTCTTGAAATCACCCATACACTGGCTGTATTTAATCAATGTTGTTTATGTCTTAAATGAGAAATGTACCTACAAAGGATATTTTAACAATGTTAAAAAATATAAGTCTATATAGAAACTATATCGTATGAATTTTTGTCTCTTAACAATGTACAGAACTAAATGTTTACATGTAAATATTACATAACAATGGATAAACAACAATGTTTAACAGAATGTTTTGTACCTAAGTATCTAATATGGCATAAGATAGGTCATGTGCCGAGTTATTCTTGGCTACTGTCAAGTCTAAGCCAACATTATACACAATTAGTTATTAAATAAGATGTGCATGATTTCAATGATTGATGAATCATTATTATATGCCATCTAACTACTTTCCACTTTAAGGGACTTCTAAAA
Source organism: Trachymyrmex septentrionalis (assembly GCF_001594115.1). Taxonomy (NCBI): domain Eukaryota; kingdom Metazoa; phylum Arthropoda; class Insecta; order Hymenoptera; family Formicidae; genus Trachymyrmex; species Trachymyrmex septentrionalis. Next base: position 602,075 of record NW_017304831.1, read on the forward strand.
AGAATTGTTTATAATCCCAGTTGTTTGAGTAATTTCAAAAATTATGTAAATGTCATTCTAAGAATTGCACGAAATTGTTCTAACGCGTTATATCATCATAAAAGTTATCAAAAGATTTCTATTTAAAAGAATGCTAAATTAAATGAAAATAATGCGAAATTAAACATTTCTTATTATTTGTAACAATAGAATACGAGATTTTACAAAATTTTTGATTTTATCTTAAAAATATTCAAGATGTTATAAATGAACAGACATCTTCTTGTCCAAATTTAATTAAATCAAATCTTTATTTATTTACGTTCCGCTATATGAGCACATATTAACAAATAAAAATTAATATATAATTCGAAAAACTCAGAAACTTGTCAAAAATAAAAATTATATCCAATAAAATATCAAAAAGAAACTCTTTAGAAGCCCCATAATAATTTATCTTCATTCAACATATTCTTCTTTCAAATTTATTTCACTCACTCTATGGTAAAACACACAACATTATAATATAATCCTATTAAAATGGCATTCAGTATCTTCTTATAGAATTATTTCATTCAATATATAAAAAAAATATATAATTTCGACTACTCAATGGAAACGTTTAGTAATCGTCAGTTTGTACTATCCGAATGCCATTTTTGTGTATATTACACTTCCTGGACTAGTTCTACAAAGATTGTGTAGGGCTGCCCACGAAATTCTAATTGAAATATAATTAATATCTATGTATGTATATATGTACGTATAGTGGGACTTTATTGATATATAGTCAGTTCACAATGCTCGTAATATTACAATGTTCTACAAGTGTCCTTGAGTTAGCATTGCTAGTAACACTTGGATGATAATTCAATTATACAAAATCGTATAAAATTTTGAAAAAATTATTAATATACACTTATCAAAAATGTGAAAATATAATTTCTAATCTATAATTTCATGAATACAAAAATCGCTGATATTTTTTAATAAACTAACGCAAAATAAGACTGCTGATTTGTATTTTAAACGAAAAAAATATTCGGGAAAACATTACATTTGAAAAAAATTAGATATAATAAAATTATTATGAAATAACGTAAAATTGATTTAATTAATTAAAATTATTGAGTAAAATTATTGCGAGAATCATGTTATTTTTTACAAACTTATCTTGTTTTATTTGAAAAATTTTGTTGAAATTTAAATACACTAAAGATATTTAAGCGTTAGTATTTATCTGCTTTGATTTATGTATGTTTCACAAATTACGATTCCTGTGCATATAATGCTTTCAAATTAAACTCAATAAATTTCACATCAAGATGCTTCTACAAAGCTACGAGCTGTGACTGACTTATACTTACCTATGAATAGGTGGTAATTTCCCACTAATATTTCTTTTCAATTGCACACGTCAAGTGCTTATTAATTTTCTTTATCGAGGTACTTTTCGATTTCGGCAAATATGTATGCTATCTTGAGTACGTCATGTCATATACATCACGTCCAATTTTTGGTAAGGTCTTAGTAATGTAATGCCATCACGATTTACTGGCTTCATGCCAACTCCAAGATATTATTTTCATTATAACTTGTATAATTTAAATAATTTATAATTTACATTTCCTGCAGAGAGAGAGAGAGAGAGAGAGAGAGAAAGAGAAACAGAGAGAGAGAGAGAGAGAGAGAACACAAGATATTGTACACAAGCATGTTCGGTTAGCTTTGGATTACTATATTACAAAGATGCTTGGTATATACCACCACACTGCAATTGATTGATGTATGACAGAATTTCATTGTACATCATTTTATATAATGGGCTTAACAAAGACACTCAGAAACACATACAGATGTAGACGCACCTGAGTGTATATGTGAACGTGTTGTCATATGCTCTCTACCGCACGCATCTTCGAAATGCTTTTTTGATTTTCCGTGGAGCTGCTGCCGATTGGGGTGGAGCACTATAAAAAAAAAAAAGATACATTTATTACGTATTATATTCTATAAAGATAAATGCATAAGCGCGAGATAAAGATATTTACTTAAATGCCGTTGGCGCACTTCCTTTGGTGAAATTGAACGAAGGCCGACTATTGGGATCGAAAGCCACTGCAGGAGTAGAAGCAGGAGAATTAAAATTGAATCCTCCGGGTGATGCAGATGTAGATGACTGCAACATTACAACCAATATCAATTTACTTGAAAGAAACATAAAAATACAGATCTTTGTGTGTGTGTGTGTGTAATAAGTACTATATTAAAAAAATATTAACATTTTAAATATATATAAAATATATATGAATAAAAATTTTTATATTTACCATTCCTCCAAAGTTAAAACCTCCTGATGTCGCAGCAACTGAAGCTGTAGATCCAAAATTGAATCCTGTACTGGACGAAGGAGTAGATGAGAATGATGATGTTGCTGGAGTTTGTGGATTTGTTTGTGAAGCACCGAATATCGGAGTAGCCGCTGCGCCTTGACCAAATGCCGCCGGTGCTTCTTGTTTAGTAGATGGATTAAACGCAAAATTGGTGTTTGTTGGAACAGAGTTAGCTCCAAATGTATCACTACCGAAAGTGTTACTATTCTGTGACGTACTTGAATTACTACCAAACGTAAAGAGCGGCTTCGCAGGTGACGTGGCCGGATTAACATTTGCAGAGAAGTTAAATCCGCCGCTTGCTGACTGTTGCGATGAAGCCGAGCCGAATGTGAATAAAGAAGAATTCGACGCAGCATTAGTTTCAACGGGCTTGGTGGTGGTTGAAAACATAGTAGATGTTGTCGTAGCATTGCCAAAAGCAGATGTATTATTTCCAAAGGCCGGGGTATTAGTTGATCCAAAAGGTGTCGAAGTAGCACTGTTGGACGGTGTGCCGAACGTTGATAGAGGGTTTGCCGTGGGTGAATTGAATACGGGTAACTTCGTTTCCGGCGTAGCAAAAATTGGTGGTTTACTCTCAGTGTTACTGCCAAATGTTGGAACATTTCCTTTGTTCTCAGGTATCACGAATCCTGATGGTTTGCTGCCCGTCGTAGTGAATGATGACGGTTTGTCTGTGCCGAATGCTATCGTCGTCTTCGACTTGTTGGTGAACAGCGGTGTGGAACTTGAGACGATCGGAAAAAGCGGAGCGACCGGTGTATTGTTTACGGATTTATTAGTTGGAGTAGTCTCAGTTGTCTTCTCTCCAAACGATACGCTCGTGGATAACGTGGCAGATGACGGTGGAATTTGGCTAAAAGACGGTACTGTAGTTGACTGAGATGTCGTCTTTGTATCGGAAAATGTGAAAGTAGGTTGAGCAAAAGTTGGAAGACAAGTAGTCGTTGCATTCGTGGAAGTTGTAGTAGCAGCGCTTACACTGCTTGATATCCCGAATGAGAATGTCGGCTCCGATTTTGCATCTAATATATTCTTTGTAATATTTTTTTGCGTCAGTAACGTCGTGCTAGTTAGTACTGCATCAGTTGTTGCTGCTGGCTTGGAGCTTTCTGTTACTGCGGTTGCAAAGGAAGTCTTTTTTGGGGAACTTTGAACACGCTCATTCTTGTTTGGAAAGGCGAATTCTGGTTTCTCATTTAAAAATCCTCCCATAAAGGAGAAAGAAGGAGCAGTCGATGAAGCGCAGGACACAATGCTTGTACTCTGTTTCTCACTTGTTGAACTATCGCTTTTTGGCATACCGAAAAGCGTTTCCTGTTTAGATTCCTGATTTTGATTAGTAGATTCGGATTTATCGTAACTCTTCACATTGAGTACAAATCCTGTACTACTAGAAGACATAGTGACACTATTAGTAGTTTTAGCTGCTTCACTTACAGCTTTATTCTCTTCCTTCGGAATGCCAAATGTAAACTGTACCATATCACTATTCTGTTGTCCACTACCAAATTTAAATCCGTTCAAGGGAGATGTGTCGGATTTAGATTGATTGTCAGATTTATCTATACCAAACTTAAATCCACTTGGTTGATTAGTTAAGTTTGTTGTACCAGATGGTACACCAAACTTAAACTGCAAGGTAGAATTACTCGATGAAGATTCGTTTGATTTTACAGTCCCAGGTTTTGAAGCTTGACAAGCTACACATTCCATATGTTTTGCGTCATTTTGTAGCAAGCATGAATCGCAAGTCCATGCACCTTCTGGTTTCTTAAATTTGTCTCCAAACCCATTACTTGAAGTCTGTTCCACTTTACTTGATTCTCCAATGGAATTAGGTTTAGGTGTGCTGCAACAAGGACAGGTGACAACAGAACTGTTATTTCTAACAAGGCATCCTGAACACTCCCAGGAATCTTTGCTTGGTTTAAATTTATTCATTATTTCGGAATTTGATATTTCTTTCGTTGCCGTGACTTCTGTGCTAGTATTTAACTTTTGCGCAGATGACTCTGTAACATTATCCGTTGTTTTCGGTTTTGTTTTTACAAAAGTAGGTTTAGATGTATTGCAACAAGGACATGTAATAACATTCGCGGCGTTTCTTAGTAAACAACCAGAGCACTCCCACGATCCTTCGGCTGATTTAAACTTATTCATTAGATCAAAATTTTGAGATTTAACAGTTTGTTGCATCACAGAACTACTTCCTGGTTTTGGTGTAGTGCATGCTACACACGTGATATCACTCTGCTCGTTTCTTACGCAGCAAGTTGTACACTCCCATTGATTCGTAGATAGTTTAAACTGAGATCCGAAACAATCGGGCTCAATTGGCTTTGTTTCCACGACTATATCTGTTGTCGACGTTGAAGGCAATGAAGTTTTGTCATTAGGATTGAACCGAGGCATTTTACATGCAGTACATTGTTTGTCTGTACCATTGTTTCTAATCATACATTCACTACACTCCCAAGATGACTCCTTATCGTGCGTACTTGTAATATCAGAATCTGAGCTGATAGTTTTGTCAGTGTATGTCATTTCAGAAGCCAATCCTGAGTTTGTTTGTCCAATTAAATTAGATTCTATTTTACTAGATTTGAAAAGTACATCCATAACATTTCCTGATTTCAATTCCTGCGGCAGCATAGACACGTTTTTTGCTTTTGCTTTTAATCTGGGTGCTGTAGATGAGCCACTCCAAATGAAATTTGGTACGGATGTTACCGCACAATCAACACTAAATTCCTTCTCTGTTAATGAACGTGAATCAGTCGAATTATTCGCGCAGTCTTCAGCGTTGAGTGGATTACTAAAAGTGAAATTGTTGACAGACTGCAAACTTTTCCCAGCATCCGTTACTTTAATAGGACTAGCAAATGTAAAAGAGTTTTCCTTATTTGCTATAGTTTTGCCTGCGGAATGTGAAGCAGGGGGTGGTAAGGTAAAATTAAAATTAGGTAACGTTGTTATTGGCAGAGGTATGTTCGGCAAATTTACAGGCGCCACTGTTTCTTCTTGCTCTAAATTTATTTTAGATTTACCCTTTAATTTGCCGCGGTACTTTTCACTATCGGTATCCTCCGTCCTAAAAAAATTTTTAATATATATTTTTTTTTTTTTTTAAATAGGGATGTGTATATTTACAACAAACACACAAAACTACATTTGATAAACATACCTCAGCCGATATTCTTGCGGAGGCGGAGGGGGATCGCTACGAGCAGAAACGATCTTTCTAGCCATAAGAGTTGTATCTTGTAGCTTTTGTCTTCGCCTTAACTTCAATATATCAGGGACGGTTGGTACTGTTAATTCACGCGTCAAATGACGCAGACCAATTCTAGCAGATGCATTTGGTATCTCTTCTCGTGCTCTTTTCCTGTTCACTGAAGACACAGCATTACTTGTGTTTTTTAACGGAATTTTTTTCGCATCGGATATAGGTGAAGAAAAATGTTCTAATGCTTCCAATATCTTTTTGGCGGTTTGACTCATTCCCGATGAATCAACTTCTACTGCATCAGAAGGTTTAACTTCAACATTCGTCCTCCTTGGTACTTTAAGTTGTATCTAAAATAAATATATAATCCAGAGTGTAATCTATGTCAATAAATTATTATATAATTGTATAAAATAATTCAAATTCACACGCGGGAACAAAACTTCCTTAAAAAAAAAAATCAAGATACGTACCTCGTTTGAATTGTTTAAAATATTACGATTTCGTTTATAAAGACTTGCTGCATTTGCACCCCCAAAAGTAATATTACCACTATAAAAAGGAGAGGATAGTAGAGATGCACGATCTGCAGCATTTGTTATAATTGATGCGTTAAAATTCGGTCTACGACTGCTTAAAGAATCGCGAGAATTACTATCTAGAAACAAGGATCTTGGAGATTGTAAATGATTAGCTGAAACAAAAAGATAATATTTGTATAATATATATATCGACATTTTAATATTCTTTAAAAATAATAATTTTTAACCAAGTACAAAATATAAATAATTTAATTAACACATTTAATTAATCTTTACGGGACAGAAAAGCTACTAGTGTCGCTGAAACAATATTATTTGAAGCAAGAAAAAAATACAATGAAAAATATGAATTAACAAATTACTTAAGAGAAAGTTATAAGATTTAAAAAACTGTCCTCTAGAGATTAACTAATTTAAAAATATCACATATTTATAATTAACTTTTAGACAATATAAGGTTTATACTCACTAAATGTCAATTTATCATCAAGATGCCTCTTTCTACTAGTAAATGTTGAACTGTACAATAAGTTTGATGGGCCTTCGTGCCTATTTATCTGTGGAATAAGTGAACTGCATCCACTAGTACTTTCACTGGATTCCGAATTATCATCCATTCCATTTGCTATTCCATTATTCGAAGCTAACGAATTTAAGTCAGACCTATGAGATGTTACAGTCCTAATGTCTGCTTGCACCGCAGGAGTAGAAGACATTAAACGGCCTATTCCACTTGGTCCAGCTATTGCAAAATCTTCCGCCTGTAAATAAGTTCTGATGAGCAAAGTTCAACTATCTCCAAATATTTCATCAAACAAATTAGTTCAGTTACCATTTCATTATGAATGGGATACTGCTCTTTAGAGGGTTTAACTGTATTCAAAGTAGTTTTAACTCTCGTTTGTATAGAAAATGTGCCAGGTGGATGAATCACATCCATACGAATACGCGATCGTTTACTAGGAGGTTGCTGCACATCATCCTCAAGTTCTGTCTCTTCAATATTCCCTCTATTTTCTAGTGTATCCTCATTATTTTGAGAGGTATTGAACCACTTACTAATCCATGAGGACTGTGGTATAAAATCTGTCACCTTGGTTGCCATTTTTCTTACAAATGACTGTAAAGAATATAAATAAACAAATTATGAATATATGTAATATTAATGTAAATTTATATAACCAATATTATAACATTTTATATTGCAATTGTTGATATTTTCTTTAGCGTTAGACTCAAATATATCACAAGCTATGTAAAAATATATCAAAAAATTCGAATTCTATCAGATTTAAAACAATATTTTTAAATAAAAGCAAATAGCAAAAATACAGCTTACAAATTTTGATGTAAAAATAACATCACACTGTAAATTTTATTGAGTTTATACTTTTCATTTGATTAGCATAAATCGTAAGTATAAATATATTTTTCAAGCTACAGTTTAAATTGCGTTACCGCATAACGTAACCGCAAAGATTCGCGCGAAGACCTACGCAGAGCGCGCGATGCTTGGAAGGGGGGATACGAGAAAGAGAGGAAGGAAGGAAGAGAGGAAGAGAGAAAGAGAGAGAGAAAGAGACGCACAGACGAATACAATTCGCGTTTCTTAAACTCCCGGAGGCTTACATGAACGGATGGATGCACACCTTCGAGTCGTGCTTCAGCGGTTGCCGTTCGTCGAGGTCGTTTCACGACGGTTCGTGCGCGACACGCGAGACATGGGGAGGAAATTGAGGTTATCATCGGGCTCACTCACATAACCGTGACACCGTGGAAATTGCGCGGGGGGACTACGTCGTAGGGAAAGGGCGGGCATGCGGGACACCATGCGGCGAGGAGTCGACATTCGTTCTCGGTTCGATCGCCGTGCTAGCCTGATGACGAAAAGGCGCGTGAAGGGCGCGGGACCCATTTCTGTCACGGGACAAGCACGCTCATGCTGCGACGGTTGTCCGTCGTAGTGACGAGGTGGCTACTCACGTTGTTCGCGTCGTAGGGCTTCGCATTGCGCGACGACGGTCGCCTGCCGGCTGGATTGCTGCCTTCTCTGGGCATGATTAGCCGTTCTCACTCCCTGCACTCGTCACTGTACGACGACCGTTACGAAATGCACACGCGCGTCGCAATCATCGCCTCCCTGGAAATTCGGTCACCGCTAGAACCGCGCACCACCTTTCCTACCTCCTACGGACGAGAGAGAGCCACGAGAGGGAATATGGCCGCGCTCCGATCACGAAGACCGCCACCGGGGCGCCAGTAGGCTTCCTTTAAATCGCGCTTGACTGCGCATGCCCTGTTCACGTGACGCGCGCGTGGCGCGCTCCCGTCGAGTCCGGCCAATCGGAGGAGCGAGACTGGACTTTTTGCTTCTCTCACACTTGACGTATCATGCACGTATTTTCAGAAAAAAAATTTCGATAATATAAAGAAACTTAGGATGCACAACTAGCTCCAGATGCACAACTAGTTCAGGAAGCTCTTTTATGATTGATTATTTTAGGATTTAACAGAATATGCCAATCAGACAAAAGAGCTCACCAGTGTCGTTTGTTGGAAAGCTCCCTACTGCCATTAGTGGGTAGTTGTTAGTAGTCAATGTAGTCGCTACAATCAGTAGTGTCAGCACTGTTGATAGTTAGCCACGTTTTGACGTGGTAGCGTTAGTATAGTCAAGTACAGTTATAACAGTGTAGTATAATTTATATGTATATCGTGGCATTTTGCCTTATTTGAGAAAGGTTTGTAAATAATAAATATTCTTCAATTTATTGGTAATATTTCACAGATATTTCTTTTATTTGGAACCTTGTGATACATTTAGAAGTAAAGAACTTGTATAAAGATGTTCACTATTTTATGAATTATACAAAGTATAAAACTGTTCTTTTTAGTTTAAACTTCTCCATGAGATTTATCTCTCTTATCTTTCTCTCATTGAAGAAAGAAAAGAAAAGAAATGTACAAGATGTTCAATTAGAAAGAATTTATAATTTTTCTTAACTTATATATTTATATGTTTTGTAATATTATCTTTAAAAATATGTTATATTAAGGATTGCTTATATGATTATTTATAAGAAAGACTAATAAATAATTGTATTTTTATATGTATAATTTTATTTAACATGTATGAATTGTATTATTGTAAAATGATGAAAAGTTCTTTGAATTTATGGTTTATATCTTGAAATTTTAGAAAACTATGCAACATACATATTATATATGCATTAATATATTAATGTCTAGTACAATTAATGTATAGATGGAGACTGATTATGATGATGACCATGGTGGTTGGAGAGATGAGAGGAATCGGAGCACTGATGAATGTAGTGGCGAAGATACATTTGATAATCCACAAGAAGTATTAAATGAATGCTTGGATAAGTTCAAAACAGCTGATTATATTATGGAGCCTGGCATTTTTGCCCAACTTAAAAGATACTTTCAAGCTGGAGGCAATCCTGAACAAGTTATAGAATTGTTGTCCAAAAATTATACAGCTTGTGCACAGATGGCAAATCTTCTTGCAGAATGGTTAATCCTTGCTGGAGTAAAAGTCACTGACGTGCAAGCGATGGTCGAAAATAATTTGAAAGATATGATACTTAAAAATTTTGATCCTAAAAAAGCAGACAAGATTTTTACGGAAGAGGGTGAAACTCCTGCCTGGTTAACTGAAATGATACAACATCCTACCTGGCGATCCCTTATTTATAGGCTGGCAGAGGAATACCCAGATTGCTTAATGTTAAACTTTACTATCAAACTTATATCTGATGCTGGATTCCAAGGAGAAATTACAAGCATTTCAACTGCAGCTCAGCAAATTGAGGTCTTTTCACGTGTATTGAAGACTGCGATTGCTGGATTTCTTCAAAATACAGAAAACTGGCAGTCTAGCATACAAGAGTGTGCAAAAATGGTGTGTCATGGTCAACATACTTATGTATACAGTCAAGTTTTGTTGCAAATCCTTGCGCAAGAATCTCGCGGTGGTTTCATGATGAAAAGACTTTCTCAAGAAATCACCAAGTGCGCACAACAAGATCGACATGATGTCACACCGATAACAATGGCCTTGAATGGTGCTGCTAGCAGTCCTGGAGCATGTCAAGCACTAGCATCCATGTTGTCAAGAAACAGCTTAAATCCCGCTGATATCACAGTCTTATTTAGAAATTATTCCACAATGGAATCACCTCCTATTGAACTGTTGCGCAATCCACAATTTTTAGGTAAATTAAAACTATTTACAATAATAAGAATTTCAGTTTTCTTCCTTTTTTTTATAGATTTCTTTTTTTACTGGAAAGTACTCAAAGTATCATAATTTATAATAAAATCAATATATTATTTTATAAGTTACTTTGATTTAGTTTATTTTACAATGACTACGTTTACATTATCATTAATCAGATTTTATTATAGTTAATTCAGTTCTTTAATGTCTTAAAGAAGCTAGTTGGCTTAATGGAACAGCAGATGCTTGTTAAGGGGAAAATCTGGAATGGATTTTTAGTTTTTACCTCCGCATATAATATAAAAAATGTTAATTAGAAAAATATTCCATTGACTATGTTTACATAACACCATTAATTATGTTTATAACATTAGTAGTTATTAATTACTGATGTAAAATGTCATATAAATGCCAATAATTTTATGATATATCGATTTTATGATATAAAATTGAATTTTACTAGTATTTATACATTTTACATCAGTAGTTAATAATTATGCATGCTATTAAACCCAATTAATGATGTTGTATAAACATAGTTAATGGAATATTTTTCTAATTAACATTTCTTGTATTATATGTAGAGGTAGGACTAAGAATCAGATCCAGATCTTTCTCTTAACAGTAATCTACTGTTCCATTAAGCCATTCAGTTTTTCTAAAAAATCAAAGAATTAAACTTGCTATAATAAAATTTTGTGTATTCTTTCTTGCAGAATTACTGGTCGATGCGCTTTTTAAACCCGGTGTAAAGATAAATCCTGAACACAAATCAAAATATATATATTTATTAGCTTATGCAGCAAGTGTATGTGAAACAATCCCTAAAAAAAGCAATATCCGCAAAATTAATAAAGATGAGTTGAAAACGACTATTCAGGCAATTGAAAAAGTGCATAATATATGTAATATAAATAAAGGTTCGACGGAGCTAATAGCAGAGTTGCAGACTTTGTATCAATGCATACGGTAACTATTGATTTCAGATTTTTTTTCCATGTCAGGGAAAAAAAACATTTTTTACTAATAAATTACAGATTTCCTGTTGTAAGCGTGGGTATAATACGATGGGTAGAGTGTACTGTGACTGAACCATCATACTTCAAATTATGTACAGAGCATTGCCCTGTACATCTCGCTTTATTGGACGAGGTTGTAGCTTGCCATCCTTTGTTGCACCCAAAAATACTAAGATTACTTGTGCACTTGTTTGAAAGCAAACAAGACGAATTAGAGATACTTGTACAAGTAGGCATATTTCATGTAGTATCAAAGATGAACAGCTATCGATATTTTATGTGAACATTTTTTTTCTATGTCTAGCTGGAAATGAAAAAGATGTTAATCGATAGAATGGTGAATTTACTAAGCAGAGACTGCGTAGTACCAGTTGTGTGCTACATTAAGCAATGTTGGCAACGTGGAGATACAGATGTATCTTTAATCAGATACTTCGTTACTGAGGTAAATTACAATACCGTTTTTTAATAGGTTATATCGATATTTTTTTTACATAGATATTTATAATACTAGGTCTTGGAAGCGATAGCACCTCCATATACAGCTGAATTTGTACAATTATTTTTGCCAATGGTCGAAAATGAAGAGATTACTGGAACTATGCGTGGAGAAAATGAAAATGATCTAGTTTCCGAATTTATTAGTAAGTATAGTGTTCAAAAACTACTAGTAGTACTTTTTGTCATATAAAAAAATAAATGCATCTTATTTTTTAGTTCATTGCAAGACACACTGTCCTGTTGTAAGATGACGGTATAAAAATTAATCATGGAGAGGACAAATCAAAGAAAAGTGACAGTGCGAAGAATATTTTTATTTTGTATAGAGATGGAGATCTTCATATATACTTATGGCTATAAATGTATACTGGATGAATTCTGCATCCATCTGTGATATTGTCTAAACATTTTCTGTAACAAAAATATTTGTATATATATATATATATATATATATATATATATATATATATATATATATATAATCAATATCATATATGAATATTATAAATTTTAAAGAGGATTAGATTTATTAATAAAACATAAAGATAAAATATTAATTGGCTTTAAAGAAGAATTTTAATCATTGTTACATTTATAAGGTCATATCCATTCAAACAATATCTTGTAACATAAAGAATAAATATTGAGTACAAAAACATTTCTTTCGTGCTGTTAGTATATTATTTAAAATTATGAAATATGGATATGACGCATGGAGAATAATTGTTAGATCCTTTTATACACACAGCATTCAGTGAAAAATATCAAATCAATGTCAAATTTCGGTGTTAAATTAACATGTAATTGGTCACTTCTCACTGAATAAGAGGTAACGAAAAACTAATAATTATATTATACACAATCATCAAGTGCAAAGGCAAATAAATGCTTTCTAAAATAAGTTGTCACACCTGCATTAAAAATAACTTAATATTAAAGACACTATTAAAACAAAAAAAACATTTCTCTAATGATAGATTCCTAACATTCACTTACTGATCATTACAATCACATCTTTTCAGCTGTAACAAAATATATTGTACGTATAACGAAAGTATAATAAAAGAATATATAAATTCTACAAAGTATAAGTGTCTAAAGAAAGAAATAGTGGCAGAAATGATACGATATAAATGATGACAGAATAGAATCATTGTAACGATTACATTTCTCTTCATTAGATTACATTTCTCTTCATCAATATCAATTCGAGAATGAAATAATAAATCCGAAAGCATACGTACTGATGGGTTTTCCATCTTTCCATTCAGTGAACTTCACATTAACTTCATCGCGTTTAGCAGCCTCTACCCTCAAGTCGGCTTTCAAGGCTTGCCTGACTAACCTAGCTGCAATTTGAGAGTAGTTGATGTAACTGTAACAAGATAAAGGGATCGAAAATTCGTATAAGTATATATTCTTCAACTTTTAAAATATATCGTTATCCACAAGTAACAATTAACATTGAACAAAAATGAAATTTTACGTTGATTAACGATCAGATGACAATTCGATTACATAATGCGATTCTAATATAAGATTGTATCATATACTTGACATATATCAAGAAACAATGTAAAATACGGAGGATGGTAATAATTTCCTTACTTCAATCCTGCCTGTCTCCACGCTGACATTTTTTTCGGTTAATTATATTCGCTAAAGGATGAGAATTTTAACAAACAGCACAGTGCAACCTGCAACACACGACAGATTGTAGCACCAACTGTAGCAAATACCTGTACTATTATGTTAGAACTGTATGGGATAGAGAGAGAATTATTAATCCATATTGTTGTATATTTAACATACGAAAAAAAATTATAGAATAGATAGAAATAAAAATTTTGCACAATTTCTTAAACAATTTTACTTGAATTATAAAGATTATAATATAGGTTAACTTAATCTCGGTTTAATTTATTCTCTTTATCTTTTCCTAATTTTTAGAATTAGAAAAAGATAAAAAAAAATTTATAGAAATGAACGTATAATTTACTGATAAGTTAATCAAAATACGTTTCTTTATCAATTCGAATTCTAAGAAAAAAATGCCAATTAACAAAGTCTAAATCTGATATATATTGTTTTATTTTTAATACAATATATGATTATTTTTATGTAAAAATAAGAAGTAACAATAAAATAAATTTAGATATTATTATAATGAAAATTGCAGATTCAACGGAAAGCGTCCAAATTCTCTTTTCTCATTAGCCGCTGAGAGAAGCGTAGAGAGTGCTAGAAGGAATAAGGAATACCGATTTCAACCTATCAGAAACCGTCTCGTAGACATCAATTTCGATGTATCTAATTTCTGATAGTTTAAAATCGTTATTCCTTATTCCTAATTCCTTCCTAAATGTAGTCTCTGGTACGAGTTCAATGTCGAGGTTTCTTTTATATACGGGACTTTAGTCACAATCAGTGTTACAATGAAAATGCAGCGCAATAACGTGACATTAATATTGCGCATGCGCGTATCTATCTGAAACACGATTGGCGCTTTCAATAAATTTAAAAGTTACCCGATACTCCGAGCATAGCCGCGGCCAAGCCACAATCGCGTCGAATTTATTCACATCGGAACCAAGATTATTGTCTTGAATGTAAAGCTATAATTACATGATATTATCAGCAGGAAGGCTGAATTTAGCATTGATAAAAAAGTCTATACGACGTAGATACGAGGTATGCGTTTTTTAATATTTGGATCCTCAAGCTTGCTTCAATAATCTTTCGTGATCGCGTAAATGAAGGAATACAATGCAAGAGCAAGCGCGACACTAAATTTTACATCTAGAGAATTCTGTATAATCAGAAAGTGGGAATATTTTATATTATTTAATCATATTTATTATTAATGTAATATAAATGCATAACTGAGGACCTTATCAGGTAAGCTGACGTTATTTATCGTCATTTTGACGTCAAAAGATGTCAGCTTAATTTTATTATTACCTGGTGTTCTCTTTTCTTATTTACTTAGTTCTTTTCCTATAATAATATGCAGGCTAGGATTGTGACGTATCTGGTATTTTCTTCAGATTGCAATTAGAAGAATCCTCATATTGACGTTACGAAACACTGCTGCATCTGAAAGCTGAACAGTGAGGTACGTTTATGGAGTGCAGCTGTTTCTCGGAAACGAATGGAATTGACAATAAACGAGCAACATACACCGTGTGCACGTAAGTCTGCTGTATTTATTATTGGAAATGATTTAAATGAGTCAAATTGAAGAAAAAAGTTTTACGATGTGAATACGGTAATAACAAAAAATAATGGATAAACTGAAGTTATAAAAGTGCGAGTGTGTACATAAAACAATATATTTAGCAATATTAAGTTAAAAAAAGTATTAAATTTTTCTAATATCTACTCTTTTTTACGAATCCATAAATTTCGATAAAGGAATACAAATATAAATTTCATGCGTTCTAGTATAACATAATTAAAAAAAAAAACAAAAGTGCAACACAAATAAATTATTACAACAAGAATAAAAATTCAAATATAAATTCAAAAGCAATAGAAAAATTTATTCAATAGCATATTTCAACCCAATAAACCTAAAATTACGTAAAATCAAATGTTCAGAATAACAATGTAAATTTGAAGTCAGCTTTGTCACAATTCGTTATTGTTTTGCGCCGAATAAGAAACTTTATTTAAAGTATAATCCTTCAATAATATATCTAATCAATATAATCTATTCAGTTTTTCAATGATATATTTTTTGCTGTCGAGTAAACGTGTGTAAAATAATAGACCTATTTAAACGTACAATTATTATCTATTATTCAAATTAGACATTGCACATTTTCTTATCTACATTTTACTAATTTATATAATTATCAAGTCCTTAATTTAATGTATATTATTTTGCTAGTTTTGCATTATATGTATGACTCTCTTATTCCCTTTTGTCGTATAAATTACTTCTTGACATTGTGATAACGGAATTCATGTTTTTTCCTTTCAAGCTAGTGTTTAAGTATTATAGGGTGGGCCATCTATTGGTACGTTTTAAAAATGCGATCAAATGAGCATACATTGATATTTTTTATTAATTTTTTTTTTGTTGTGAAGCTAAAAGTATCCGCGTCAAGAATGAAAAACGATTTCG
>NW_017304831.1:618215-634394 GCF_001594115.1 Trachymyrmex septentrionalis
AACTATTTTCTCGCGATAAATGTTCTTTAATCTATTATTAACGAAATTCCCATTGCAATCATAATTTTACTATATTACAGTAATTAATTTTATGTCCGGATGAATGGCGTGTAATAACAATTCAGTCGACAATAATTAAAAGTAATATAACGTCAATATTATAATCTTGCATTTTAACTTTATAACTTTTATAAAATATGTGTTATATTATGTCTATGTTATTTTACATGCATACATTTTTTTTATTTTTGCATAACAATGATTTAAAATTGAAAGATGGTTATAGAATTCTAAAAATTTAAAAAAAGTTAAAAAAATTGGGAATCTTATTAAAATAACAGCTAATTGAGCTAATTTGTCGAATATTACGTTTCGTCGCAGCATAAATCGATTAGAAAGACGTCATGTGTCATCGTACAGGGCGTGTGCTTAAAAACATACGTGTCACGATTTTGCGTGGCGCGCTTTTGCGAAATAATATTATTTTGTTTATGCTCATGGTGTTCTCGCACCTTCGCTCAAAATGCGACATATGACTACGTTACGTAATTGTAGCTTATCCTCTTTCTTTGGACGGCAATACTACATTTCGTACAAGAACAATAACCTTAGGCGATAAGGAAAAGTCATCGATTGCAAAAAATCACCGATTGGCATGCATCGCGAATATAATGTAGCTCATTATTACAAACTATGTACTAATATAATCTAATTTTTGAGCATGGGCGATAACATTTTTCATTGATATACATATTATTTAAAAATCATATTTGTTTATATTTATATCATATATACAATTATATTGTGCTCTAATAACCTGTTTCAATGCACATTTTTTTAAAATTTCTTTTATTTCATGCTATAAGAGAAAAAAAGTTGCAATTATTATAATTCAATTATAATAATTTCAATGTCAACTAATCCTTTGGTAAAACTATAAACATAATTTGCTAATTATAGCAGTAATAACTATAAAAAAAATGGAGTCATAATTATTTTACCATATAATTATAGTCACAAATACTAACACTTTTCTTTTAGTGCAGAAATAGATTTATTTAGACGCTTAATTATACAATTTTGTAATAATTTTAAATAATTATTAATCACATTTATATATATAAAATAATATGTTTATTACATACATAATTATATATATAATTTTGGAAGAACGCTATTAATTAATGACTAAAAAAATATCTGCAAAATATAAAGTATATATTAAGATATTAGTCTGAGTAATTTATATGAATTACTTACGTAATAACAAAATAAAATAAAAATGTGATGGCAACCATATTATATGACTTATATTATAGACATGATATGTTGACAGACATGATATGACATAAAAGTTATATTTATAAAATCTGCACATATGCAGTAGACATGATATCCTTGTGAACAATCAGTTCAGTATTGATAGCAATTGAATCCTTTCTCATGATGCAATTACTAGTTGATATTACAACTGTAAAAGGTTTTTACAGTATAGTATAGTGCACCGATTAGATTAAAAAAAAAAAATAAAACTATTTGACATGAGATGAAATACTTATTTTTTAATATTGTATTATCTGATTATTTAAAATTAATGTTTTTAATTGCAAACGTTTAATTTTAAAAGTACATTTTATTCTCTAATACATTAATATTCTACTTAAAATATAACAGTGTATTCAACATATTTCCTTGTGATATACAAAATCTTTATTACCATTTGTAGCATAAATTACATGACAAATTAATATATGACAATAATAACAAAGAAGGAAACCGATTAAGTTGTCATGGCAGTTGGCTGATTAGTTAATATTGCAAATTGCACTGTCAAATATATTAGAAATTACATCATCAAATATTAAGTTGTCCACTGATTGTGTTGACGCTAAGTTGACGATGTTAGATAGGTCGTAATTTTTATGCGCGTAAAAGTGACGCTGGTGATGCTGGCTGAGAGACAAACAATGCAATCTAAATTGAGTTTCTCATGTTCTTAAATATATGTCCATTACAAACGTAACTAAGAAAAGATAATCTGGGAAATCCATTCATTAACTCATTATTTTACATGACTAAAATTACCTTAGTATCACCATGCAGACATTCAAAAGAGATATAAAAATTCCAAACTAAAGATTATTATCTAATGAATTTATTTCATAATCCTATTAATTGATAATCCTATAATAACTTTGCACAGCGTATGATAAAATAATTTACGAGAAAACGGGAATTGTAAAAGTATTACTATAGAGTGCGAATCTTTAAATTTGAAAATAAATCCGTTGTGCAGTCAGCTGTGTGTTATTAAAGCGGCACTGGCTATGTATCTTTTTAGACATTTCTAATTTTTTTCTTGTTACATCAGATTGATTCGATCTAGCCAAGTTCACTTATATTCGTATATGCATTTATAATCACGAAGAATAAACAGGATCATTTATCTACTTCTGACGTATTTTAATTTATAAAATAGTCATAAATATTGTTTTGTTTTACAAGATTGAGAGTGCAATATCTTTAAAATCTTGTTTTTCCAAATTTAAAAAAATATAATATAAATGATTTACTTAAATTTAACAAATCAAAGTTATTTAATTGATTTTGCACTATAAATTGATTACTAAATGATATCGCAAGAGAAAAATCTAATGCTGGTGATATATTAGACACGCATTGAATATATCTACACACAATATTGGAGTTTTCGAAATTTCTTCAAAACCAATTTTTTTTCTATGATCTCTTTTATGTTTCTTTTTTGTAATACACATTGAAAATAAAGTATATTAATTTAGGGTTTTGTTGTCGTCGCGTCGCTTGGCGCGCGTTCCATGTAAACAATTACCGCGTATCTATCATCCGAGACGTAAGACGAAAGAAGACGTAAATAGATTATTCGGTCAAGTACATTTCATGAATTTACGACAGTAAATCTGTGAAATGTACAGAAGATTTATTATACAAAAGAATTTTAACTCATTGTGCACGTTATTTACGCTACTGTTGAAGATTGTATTTATCAAAGAAATATGACATTATTACATTATATAAGGATTGAGTTGTTATTGAGATACGTAAATATCTCAAAAAAAATATTTATCTTGTTGATATTAATATCAAAACTTTAGACATTAATTGTTTTGGATATTTTGAGAATCTTCTTCCTACTATAGAAGAGTTTATATACAAAAAGAAACAGTTCTTGTCTTTTTTTATGTAACAATCTATGCAGATTGCGAATACAGATAAATATATTCCTAGATTTATAATATTTATTAATTTAATATAATTAATTAACTAATTGATTTGAGCTTCATGTTTGGTTTATAAAGTCGATTGAAGTTTATCGAAATTATACGACATATTATCGGCTCCTCATATCGGCCAAGGTCGAGGTATCCGCGAAGAATTCGTTACATTACACCTCAGACAAAGAATATATCAAGTAGTTCTTTATTATGCGTTCAGGTGAGCGTGTTTATACGTGAGTGTAGTTAATTATTATACAAATTTGCGAACCGTTTGGAACTTTCTGCGACTTCAAGGTGAAAATCGAATCACGCTTTACTGATCGACGGCCAATCGAGCAATGTATCAGTTGACCTGATACTTTATACTACTGTGTATTTACAATCAATCTACATCTACACAAACCGCATTCTAAACACTAGATATACGTTACGATGAGAATTATCTATCGCTAATTTTTTGAAGATCAATAAAACATGGGTGTATTTAAAATCAATAAAACATGTTTATGCAATTATACTTCTAGTCTTTCCGAATTGCGTCATGATAGAGTTATCAGAATCCGAAGGATAGATCTGTAGTACAAAAGAATAAACTCATAATGATTTACTATCGTTGATTTTACAATTATAAAATACCAGGTTGAACAAACCATAAAATCTGCTTTCAACCGGTACAAACTATGTTGTAAACGAAAACATCAGGATACCATCGGAAAATACACATTACGCTTATCAAATTAACATACAACGCAAACGATTCCGCTCTTCTTCTCATTCATGGATACTTCTGTTGTAAAAGTTATCACTAATCACTATATAAACGCCGTCTAGCCGACGTAGTATTTGAATTTGTATTTCAATACTGTCTCGGAAAGTTACGCGAAGGAATATTACCAGATCGCCTAAAACGGATCGGAATATTTTTTCTATATAAAGAGCCAAATAGTAAATATTTTAGGCTTTGCGGGGTAAAGGAATATATTATGTATGATTTAACAAAATTTATATAAGAGAGAAAATAAATTTCCATAATTTTGTGTTGATGAAATTTAGAATATGATAATAATAATATAATAACTAATATAATAAATACCGAGACCTTTTTGTCGGTCATAAGGAACGTCAATCAGTATAACGAATATATAACGAAATAGAATAGATATTTTGCTTTTTGCAGGATAAGGGAAATGATGCTTACCAGCTTCGTCTCGTGAGTCGCGATATAATGTCCATTGACGCCTCTGTGAGTCATCGTTGTCTATTCATAATTATCTGACGGTTTCCGCGGCGACGTATATACACAATGCCTATTGACTCGTATGTTGACTTGTAACAATACACGAAGCCACAGAAGCAAATTTCTACTTGCACGTTCTTCATGCATATACGCTTATCGTAAATGCATGGCGAGAAATACGTTTTACTGTGATATCAGTACGTGATCGTTCGGTTACGAGGTTTGTGTTTATAAGTCCATACACGTCTTTCTAAACAATAAATCTTTAATACAACGAATTTCAAGTTAAGTTCTTCAAGTAAAATTTTTTATATCAAAATTTCATTATGTATTTGAGTCTTTTGTATTTTTTGTTATTACACAAGAATTATTATAAGAATTTCCATATGTATATAACTATATACATACATGAATATCCACTTTAATATATGAATATTTACGCAGCTATTCTTTATTTACGGACGCGATAATTATGATTACGACCAAAAGCTTGCTTGTACAAACAGACTCATAAAAATTTCAACATTATTACAGTACTAAGTCGTCGAGAAACTGTAATATTACCAGAATATCTATTATAATCTCGCGTGCTGTATGTCAATTGTTGCATTCGTGGCAATAACTTCGTTCACAATAGTAATAGCAGAGTATATCAGGGAAATTTACGTGGTTGAACTTCCTGTATAGACCGTAATACTTCCGGTCGAGCGACGAGTGATAACACGAAACGCGTTGCATCACAAGCAGTAAAAGTGACAAGTTCCGCCGATTGGTCAATTACTCTATGCTCTGCATAGATTTTCCACGTGGCATCGAAGTATACATAAATCGAAATTACGCAATGATCGGAAGTTGTCGTTAGAGAACTTCGATCCTAGCTATCACGAGAGATCCTTCCACTCGATTTGCGTGGCCGGAAATGTGTTGTAAAATTTTCTAGAAACTCGGAGAAGGGAAGAGAGGAGGAAATACTGGTATATATCGCGAATTATTGTTATTATATCAAATAATTAAAATCGATTTCTCGAAATTATTACCATCTAATTGATTAACCCCCCCCCCCCATAGCGTAATTATTAAAATAAATTATTAAAATAAATTAACGAATTATAGATCGCATTATCGCTAATAGCTAATTTTCTGCATTACCATTAAATAATATCGAAGTTACATTAATAATTAATAATAATTTTTTTTTAATTATGATTAAAAATTGCATATTAATGAAACCACCAGCTTCAGATTTTGATGCTATTGTTTGGAACGTAATTAAGATACTAATATTTTATCTGTAGTATGAATATTGCACTGCAAATGATTATGTTATCGCAAAGTATAAGTTAGTTTCATAAACTTTACCATCTTGTGTAAAGATTTACTTAAGATAAGTCGAAAACTGTGATTTGCCTCTTTAGTTGCCAGAAAAAATATTTGTTAATTATTTGAGATTTCTCAGTATTTCTTTAGACGAAATATTGATTGCTAAGTGTTGAGTAAAGAATCTGTCGTTAAAAGAAATAAATATTGGTAATATTTGTGCAGCATTATATGTGACAATTACATTTGTTGTGTTGATGTAATGACAGAACTGAAACACGAGACGTGACAATTGCATTTGAATATTTTATTTACTAATTTTTCTTCTTAACAAAACGTAGAAAAATATATGGATGAGATAATAAGTTTTTCTTCTTTGGAAAGTAATACAGAGAAACAATACAGAAACATGATAAATCTTTTCTGAAAAATACAACATCAAGAACATGCTGTAGCATACATTTACCAGAAATATGTACCAGAAATATAAATACATTTGCCAAAAATACGTATACTATCATTACATATAAACAGTAATAGAATGAAATAAATTAGACATGTTATCCCATTGTTAGAAAGATATCACAAAATCTTTTGTGATAAAGAATTATATGCACGTAAAAACAAGAATATATGCACATATTATATGCATAAAATTTGGTAAAAATATGCAAAAATATGCAATATATACGTTTATTAAATAAAAAGCACAGAAAGAAATACTTTTAAAAATATAATAAGATAAACAAATAATTTAACTTAAAGCAAAAAATACATTGTATTAACACAAACGAACTTATTTGAATACAAAACTAAATCAAGAATATTTAATTTTTTACAGAATATTATAAATACTTACAATGAGATATTTGCATGAGATGCAAAATATGCAATATATTTATTAAATGAAAAGCACAGAAAGAAATAATTATAAAAATATAATAAAATAAACAAATTAATTAACTTTGAGCAAAAAATATATAAAACAGTATTAACACAAAATGGCATAATTTAAATACAAAATTAGTCTTAAATATCTTAAATATATTATCTTAAATATTTGATTTCTCAAGAAAAAGAATTGTAAATATTAATCACTATATGAGCAAATATACAATTTTATAAGAAATATGCTCAAAAAGATACATATATGTAAAATATGCAAAATAAAAGTAGGCTTTAACGCTTTGCTTTTACGTAATTCGTGTAGATATGCAAGCCGTTTTGTATTCATATTAATAATATAAAATATGCATTTTTATATAATCCCAGCTTTACTTATTACCAACAATCAAAATCGAATAATTAGAAGAAAATGTTAGGTGTTAATGCAAATTAATACAGCAAATAATTTAATGCGAATATTCTGTGCCTTGATAAATTTCATAAAACGTGTTTTCTTAATGAGCAAAGATTGGGAACTTCCCGCTGAGGAAGATTTGATCGTGTAATTCCCAACTTTTTTCCGGTTGGAAAAATGAATAATATCAAAACACTTACAATTAAAGAATGACGTAAACATAATTTTAAAAAATTGATAAATCCACTCATTTTTTTTAGTCGTTATTTATTTGTTAAAATTAAGGAAAAACATTTTTATTCCTGAATTATACTTTAAATATAATATCTATATATTATTTAAATATAACAGACTTTTTCTTAAAATTTTGTATTATTACTGCCGACTATTTGTAGAAAGTTTTAAATGTGAGTTATTTTATTCATTTTATATTGCTCGTCAAAGTGGTAGATACAAACTTGATTTTATTATTTCTGCCAGAGATATCTTTTCTAGCTAAAATAATAATAGTTCATTGATACTTATTTAAACCAATTTAAACCAATTCTTGAAAACACGATTACAGAACACAATATAATACATTGCTTTTGAATCGTGTATCTAATTTGAATTTTGATATGTCCTCTCTACATTAATTGAACAGCGTCTATAATATGAGACTTTTATCATGTCTGTTTAAATACAATTATAACATTTTTCAATATTGGTTTTTCGACGTATTTGATTACGTTATCATATAATAATCTGACTTGCATGTGCCATCGAAATAATATGTAGCGTGACATTCGTATCATAATATGTAGCGCTGAAATCGTTGACACTTTATCTTACAAAAATACTTGTCGAATATCAAAATAGTGACATTTTAAACTTTTAAGTTTTTAATTGTATTACTAGTAAGTATTATGTGCTATTTTTATAACTAGTTTAATTTTTAATATATATCTCATATATGTAAAATACAATTTTTTAAAGAAAAATCTTAGATGTAAATATTTTTGAGAAATTGATATATATATATATATATATAACTATTAATCTACTTTACTAAGTAACAATTTGCAGGATGTGTTATTATTTCTGATTTTAATATACATTTCCATTGATTGAGTTTTTCAATTGAGTGAATCAATCGAATTAGAAATTTAATGAAAAGTGCACTCGAGAAACATGAACGTGAAAGCCATTAATAGAAATAAGTATAGCAATTCTCACCAGTCATATAGAATTTGCATTATACATTTTACAATAAAAGATCTTTAACCGGATTGTATATTGGAACAAATTAATTCGTATCGAAAACGATCGCGCTACAGAAAATATATAAAATCTATTTGAAAATTCTTATAATTTAATGAATTTAACAGCTTCTATGTATAGTTAGAATTATTATGCTTTTATATTAATCTTATATTTTCTTATATACCTAATATGTTTTGTATCAAAATATTTAATAATTTATTGTTATTCCCAGCAAGCAAAAACATTTTGTACCATTGTTGTAACATTGCTACAATGTTGCTGAAATGTTTCAAAATGTTTCTTGCTTACTGGGTTGTTAAATAAGTATTTAAAGTTTTTAAAAATATAGATATTCTAAATAATTTTGACATTTATATTACTAGCTCACAAAAGTTAAACAATTTGTAACAAGATATATATAGATATAGAATATTATATATATAGAAAATTAACGATCCATTGAAAGATAATTCAAATTTTTTATTTTGACTACTTGATAGATGATTACAATCGTAGTTACTTTATCGCGATAATAATTCGATTTGATTACAATTTTTGCAATATATAATGGAGAGTCGCTACAGTTTTCTTAGACTAATATATATATATATATAATGGTCTACACTTAAGATAACGATAATTGAGCACCACTTGGTTTTATCGCACGATACGCGATGATCTCTCATGTAATAATTATCAATTAGAAAAGTCATTTATAGTCTCACATTTATTTATGTTCATATGAAACGATCAGACGTTTGCTCATCTCAGGGGATTGAATAGATAGCCGTATAGTAGCACGCAATTTAGTAAATACGTTTTTAACGTAAAACTGTAACATAAAAGTAAAACATTGTTTTATTTTGAAAAGATTCGCTTGAATTTTTGTAATCTGCTTGAATATAATGAGCAGGTGCAAGAAGACTGTTGATCTCTGCTGCCATTATTGTCTTATATTGACCTTATATCGCATTTTCTTATCAATGACTACTGATAAGACCAGGTTTACACTGAAATTAATTATGGATTTTTTAATTTTTATATTTGCTGGCGCAAGACACTGTATAGAAACAGACATTTCACGTTTTGGAGAAACGAAATTAGCGCTAGATAGACCATGGAATATGAGTGCGTTTACATTTACAATCGGATCGTATATTTTCTTGCGTTTAAAGTCTCATCTACAATAGTCGCACGAGAAGCCAATGTCGCAGGAATATTGTTTCTAGTCGTATGATTATCGCAGTTGCAAGAGCTCTTGTCGTATGTAGAGTTCAGTTCCAACTTCAACTCCATACGACAAGAACTCTTGCGACTAGGACAACCATACGATTAGGACTATAACAGAGTAAGCAGTAAGCCACATAAGAAATTAATCAATCATAATCGATTATTCTTCTCACTTAACTGTGATTGGTTAATTTCTTACGGTTTACGACTTGCGACCCTATTGTAGAACAGGCATTATATAATAGAAACAGTATTCCTGCGACATTGGCTGCGTACAGCGGACTCAACAATTAAGTAAGCATTCGCTGTTATTGATGTGTTCTTATAAATCATTCAATCAGACTTTTAGATCTAGAATAATACGTCAGTAGCAGCGAGCGTTCATTCAACTGATGAATCCGCTAAACGTGCCCAATTTCACACTACATGCTACACAGCGACTATTGTAGATGAGGCTTTAATGATTGCGTTTTGGTCTAACATTTTTCATATTCATGGACGTTTCGTCTAAATGACGCACGTGAAGTATTTACTCTTTAAACACATTCGATTACATTCTTCAGTTTAAGCGTTTATTGAAAAGAAAAATAATTTCTCTTCTGCTGTTGATTTGATTGGATGATCATCTATCAATTTTTTTCTTTTACATTCGAAGTTCTGAGTAATGAACTACATATTTATGCACAAAAGTCAGTTGCTTGTTTAGAACACTAAATTTTAATTTTTCTTTGAATATTTTGATACGGATTAATTAATGAACAAAGTTTATTTACTAGTTAAGTATAATCGATATATCATATAAGAAATTAAAGATTAAATATTTTTTATATGTTTGCTTTTTAAAATGATTGCAGACAAGACTTTACTTGAAATAATTTGCATATTTCTGTTGTGAAGCTTATTCGCAAATCGAACAAGTATAACGAAGCGACAACCATTTTGCACGGCTCCTTCACGTGATTGCAGCCATATTGAGAGAGCCATATTGCGTAGAGCATAACTTTCGTTGTCTCTCATTGTTGGTACGCGGCTATTGTTCGATAACTCACTAAACGGAGTGTCTTATTACCTCGTCAAATGGCAAATCCATCGTTACGGCGAAATCGAATGTGCAACGAGAGACGATTTATCACCTACGATACATTCGTGAATATGAACACTTCGATTATTCCGCTTTACAATAATTTTGAATACTGATTGCTCTTATATACATTTATTCTCTATAATTATAAATATATAAAAACGATAATTGATGAAAAATGCATTGCAATTTGAACTTACATGTACTTATGAATTTTTATATTTTTTATATTTATGATTAATTCATAGGTAAATCGCTTGACTTTAAAACTTATTAATATACAAAATTGCGCGAAAAGTAAATACTGGGTTTATCACAAAAATTTAAAACAATTTTCAATTACACTGTAAACTTTAATAATTTATATGAATTTGTACAAATTTATATATAAATATTTTAATTTTATTATTAAGAACTTTTTGAAGAGCTCAAAATCTGAGATATTTTCATGAGAGAAACAGTTTAAGTTATAATATTATTTGAGTAATAATAAAAGTAAATTTCTTTTTATTGTAATTCGATATTAGTAAGAGAAACTGACTCATCCAGTTGTACAACGCAGTTGTGTAGTGATCGATAATCGCGGGTAATGCACCGGACGCACAGAACAATATGCGAATGATGAGCGCGCCAAAAATTTGTCAAGGATATTCAGATGTCCATCTTTCCAATCCTATCTTCGGTACGGACCTCGGATTATTAAATTCCGATTAAAAATTGCATTTTGAAGGACAGTCGATTACTAAGCTACAAATACGTATTTGGTTGTATACTCGACCACACAATGCGTGATTCAGCTAGCAAGAGAATATTATGATGTTATTTATGCGAAATTTCTTGAATACCATTTCGCTCATCACTAAATTCTTGTCCTTCCTTCGGACTGACTTATAACTGACTGCTGATAAACCCGGAGTAATTCTCAAACAGTAGTTTATTTAAACAGCGAAACTTTACCTGGCGACAATAATATTTTTTTATGATTGTTTGCGCTGTGACATTGACGTAACATGACACACTCTGGCTGCTATTCACAATGCTAACCCGCACAGCGATAATGCATGGTGATAACATAAAAAATTGAATTAGTGCAGTCGATACATGATAGTGAACATAGATAGATAAACATTAGCCAAAAATGTATATTTTTTTGGTGGTTGATTTGAAAAATGTCGTGGAGAAAGTATTGTTTGTTCGATCATGCGATAAATAGAATCGCAAATATCTTATTCCGTTTCAACTTCGTTTAGTGAAAGTCGTCAATTGCGATAACATAAAAGATATGACTGCCATTTGTAATTAACACTTTGCGGAACTAATCGACTAAATGAGTGTTAAAATAACTCATAAAAAGTGTATTATTATATAATGTATATTATTCGATTGTGTCATTTCAGTATTATATGAGTCCCTTAATTGACAAGTGACATAAGTCCAAAATTAGGAAAAATGCTAGAAAATTTGTTATAGAAGTAGAAAGTACAATATTAAGAATGTTTGTTTTATCTATCAATTTAATTTACTTTTATTTTGTTTTTATATTCATAAAAAATACAAATCAATTTTACATCATAAATAAAGTGACCATAAAAAAAGCTGGAATAGTAACTTAAGTCCAGCTTATTTTACGTCAATAAACGCATACGGTTACTTTAGGCCGATTAAAATTACAAGCGTTTAAAGAGCAGTAGCGATTCTTGATATGATACCACACGATAACAGCTAGAAAAAGATAAAGAAAGGTAACAACCAAGGAGAAGTGGTGTATGCGTATGAAGCCAGCACATAAAATAAGTGATTCTTTCACCTTGCATTTATCATAGAAAAAAACCGATGACATTTGACCATTTCACATGCGGCTAAGAGTCAGCCTTCTTTCTGACGTATTCTGCACGTTTGACATGTGTTAGGCATCGCTATATCAAAAATAACTTTTGTAACAATTGAAAATAGAGTGAAATTAATACCTTTTGTGTATAATTGTCTGACCGAAATAAAAGGAGCTCGATTCTTACATGGGAGCCACGTCATTGAATAATAACTACGTTATAGCAAACGATAATGAACGCGTACGGCTGACAGCAGATCACTATGCTTAAGGAAACGTTACGAAACTACCAGAAAATAATGAATAATGATATGTAACCGAGCAACTATCGAATACATCCTATTGAAATGCGCATTAACGTCACATCCGAAGTCAGATTGTATAATATAATTATCAATAAATAAATTTTAATTAAAAAACTATTTTAATTAAATAAATTTAAATATTTTAATTAAATAAATTTTAATTAAAAAAATTACGTTGCTCGGTTACATATCATTATTTATTATTTTCTGGTAGTTTTGTTATGGTAACGTTTATCATCAATTAACTATTTATTAAAACTATTTATTAAAATTGATAATTGTGTCAGAAAAAAAATATTATTAAAAGGAATATTTATTTCACAAATATTTACATATGTACCATGGTACATATTAATTTCTTTAATGACACACGTATAAGCATTTCTCATATTTATATATACAATAATAACACACACATATGCACACAAATAGCGTATTATTTTTGACAATATATTGTATATCTGTGTAATCTGCTTTCACGAATCTAAAAGTAGGGGGAACGACGGCCTATCAGAATTACTTGATGATACCTCAGATCGTCTTTCCGTGACGTCATCTAGTCTAACGAATCTTCAAGTCTTCTACTGTCTCGACCAGGATTCTTCGAGTATTTGCGCGGCCGCGACAGACGGTACAACTCGCGATCGGCGAATGCAATTTCTAAGGCACATTCGCGTTGCGGCATCGCCAATAACGGGAAAAGCCTCTCTTCACGGATAGTATATGACTAACTAAGAAACGAATTGTGTTATCGTGTAAGGATCCGGTGAACTTTAATCCTTTTTCGAATCAACAGTAGAAACTGCCTTACTGGGAATCCCGTCATTTCCTTTTTGAGAAACTGGTATGTCTTTTTGTCACAATGTCTATTAACTATTATTGTACTTTTATGCGTGATTAATGACCGAAACGTCATCATTCATCGCGCACAATTGCAATTTTATTTTAACAATTTTTGATATAACCTATTACATTTATGTGAAATATTTATTATATATGTCTTCGGAGTACTTATTTATCAAATATTTATTATACCTTACTTCCTGTAAATTGTGAGAAAATTGTACGAATGTGTACGAATATTTTTAACAGCAATATATTTTCAAATATGTTCCATTTTCTTAGAACTTGTTTTAAATATATTATTGCGAGATCGTCTCGAGTGATTTTTAATTGCTGAAACATCACATATCATTTTTATCGTTATATTTTATTATGTTTATAGTCACTCAACACGTGATATATAAGTATGTGATTTGCTAAAACTGGCTCAACACTAATAACGTGCCTTGATTATTTTAATTATTTATTGTTAACATCCGAGCAATGTCTATTGCCATGCTGGCTGGTCGTTTTGTCGAAAGTAATCTATATGCTAAGGAAAAAGTTTTCCATTGCTGGAAAAACACAGTGACCCAGTGACACATGAAACACGGTTATTTTACCGGTGTAGAACTTTCGTTTTTCTGTTCGTGAAAGTGTGACGTTTGTTGTTTAATTATCAGAATTAATGGAAAAACTTTTCCCTTTTTTTAAAAAATTCTCACGACATTAAACTTCATATTCAAACAGATCAATGTAAGCATATATTCAATTACATATCTTATGACTTATTATTTTCCGCCTGATGCTTCGTGTAATGACGTTTCCGAAGGCAACTATAAGGCATTTATACGTTACATCAATCGTCTTATCGATTGCCTGAATTATTATGGATTATTTACTTGTTTAATATATCATATTCATTTAACATTAAAACATCACATTACAATTGTATATGAAAAATATGCAATTGATATGCATTTGTGTTTTTTATTTATATACTGTTATACTATGAATGACCACAAAGACTTCGAATATTGGAATTAAACTAAAGAAAACGGTGACTGTAAAACTGCAGTCGAAAAAAATTACTAATTACAAATTATTGTTAGTTAAAATATTACTAATTACAAAGTTATACAAAATTAAAAATAATTTTTATAAATATAAATTTTATATATTGTGTGAGTAGGTTGGATTATATATATACATATATTTTTTTTTCTGAGATAATTTTATATTAAAATCTGAAATGGGGAAGAATTAATAAAATTTAATGGAATCATAAAAAAAGATTAAAAAATGAATAAATGTAAACACTATTAAATCCATAATGTCAAACATGCTATTTGAGTTATTTTTAATCATTTCTAATCATTACTGCTTATACTCAATACATGTCATTAATTTAAAACAATGAAGTTAAACAATTTAACTGAAGAAAATGTATTACATCTGATTCAAATTTGTTATTATTTACTAAATGCATATGTTAATTGGACGGTGTTTACTTTGATATTAAATACAGGAATGGATTGATTTACATTTTGACATGAAAGTTAAAAATTAACAAAATGATATATATATTTAACTTAAGGATTGGGTTATCATTGCTCCCCCCTTTGATATCTAACAGCAAAGGAGAAATGGTAGGAGAATACATCGGGTGCACACGCGTTTTTTGGTATTTTTTGGTATGGTGCGTATGCAAAATTTACGCACGTGCATACGTGTTTTATGGGGCTACCTATTCGCTTAACAGCGACACGACACGGCGAGTGACACAGAGGAAACACATAGAGGAGACAAAACCGAGAAAGAGAAAGAGAAGGTTTTGAGGAGGTGAAGAGGTGGAGGAAGAGGAGGAGAAGAAAAGGGAGGTAGGGTAGGAGCAAACGAAGGTGCACCGTGTGTGCCGCATGTACACTGTACAGAGAGAAAACGACGGTCGTGACTCGCGCGTATACGAACCCGCAGAGCCGAGAATCGGCGAACCAAGAACCGAACGACGAACCACTCACCGATTCCAAAGTCCGCCGACAGTCAGGCAGGTTCAGTTGTCTCCGAACCCCCGAACTGTTCGGACGCGTTTTCCAGGATTTTTCGTCCTACAACGCGTTCCCAAACACGTTCTTCGCACGCGATTCGCACGCAATCTTCGATACACGCCACTATTGAAGTACCTCGAGAATTCGGTTCGAGCGGAGATCGAATCGAATCGATTCGCGAGACAATTCATTCGTCCAACGTTACGAGAACGGGGCTAGCCACGGCTGTCAACGTAGGGTTTCCTACCCTCTGCTGCGTCGATAGAACAACCCCTCGCGAGAACCAACCACCTGTCTCCCTGTTCACCGAGACGAAGGGGAACGCGAGATCGTCGCTGATTCGAACGATCGATCTGCTAAGACGTGAGTATTGCGACGAAGAGGATTCACGGGGTTGCTTACGAAGGGGGTGGTTTTTCGCCAACTGTGCTGAACTTTTCGTATGCACCATTACGCGCCATTTACGCTACCAATGAGTTTTAACCGGACGATAGATAATTCTGTCTCGCGTT
>NW_017304831.1:634494-635600 GCF_001594115.1 Trachymyrmex septentrionalis
CGCGCGCGATCGCTACCAATGAGTTTTAACCGGACGATAGATAATTCTGTCTCGCGTTTAGAAAGTAAAGATGCCAAAGTGGGGGTCAAATCACCGCGATAGGGAACGAGAATACGGATAACGTATATCCATTATTAGACGGCCGATATGAATGTGCAAAATCAGGTTATTGAAACATTTCGCAATGGAACCGAATCACGCAATGTGACGTTAATGAAAATTATTTCATTTTGTTTAAGTCACAATGGAAAATTACGAATTTTAATATTCGCAAATCTTAATACAAATATTTTTATGTATGTAAAATATTTTTATATAAAGCTATCTATCATATGTCACTTGATGCGATATATATTATCGCTTTTTTAGTTTGTCGAAGAAATATAAAAGCAGCAAATAAAACACATTTGTATCGTTTTGTAAGTCGCAATATAAAGAGAAGTAAAAATAAATTAAATTATGTATGTAAGTAACCTTTGTATATATAACTTTTTGTGATTTCTTATTCGTAAGTAATTATTGACGTAAGTAATTATTGACAGATGGATTTAAAAGATAATATATGTCACTTTTATGATTATTTATTTTACATTTTATTTCTTGCAAGCGTGAAAATAATATTTTCTGAAAAATATCGTGCATGTTAGAGGATTAAAAAGGATCTGATCGATCTGCAGTAAGAAATTCGTACGTAGTTTTATATCTTGGACGGTTTATATGCACGTCCGATCGCTACAAGCAGTCGCGATACTTGGACGCGCTTCGTTTCAGTGATGTGGAGCTACGGTTGCTCCAAGATATAGCACACACTCGATACTAAGGAAACGTAATATAGCTGTTGCGCTTATTCTGTGCGATTGTTTCGGAGACTTTTGATAACAAATAGATAAACCTTCTTCGTTTTACGATCGCTTATATCGAATGCATAATTTAGATCGTGTTGCTTTTAACTCTATGATGCTATAAAACCGTTACATTCTCAAGATTCTATAAGAGGATTATTGCATTGTTTACATTGTTATATATTAATCATAAATAAAACGCATTAAATATTAATTTTAGAATTAAGATAAAGATATGTATATATATATATATATATATATATA
>NW_017304831.1:635700-644747 GCF_001594115.1 Trachymyrmex septentrionalis
GTATTCTGTGTAAAAAAATATATTTGCAAATTTGTAAAAAAAATGATTTAATTTCTTTGAAATATTTTATTAATGACGGAATTTTTGATTTAATGAAAATCTTAATACATATCTAGTAGAAAAGAAGATAACTAATGGTTTCGCGTTGTAATATATATTTATAAATGTAAATGCTTTCACTTTAGTATCACGTATAGGTATATCTATAGAGAGTTGTATGTTGTACTTGTGTAGATGATCGCTTGGTTGCTTATTCGGTATGTTAGATCAAAATATATATGTTATATTATAAGATATCAAACATAATATTTGTTGATGCATCTGTTTAGATATTTTATTATGTTATAATTGTATCTAAAATCGATTATGACAGATCTATAATTACACTAGAAATTCTATATTGAAGATGAATTACAGAAAGTGTTGTTACCTAACTAATTTCACTTTTGCATATCGTTATAAGATTTGAACTTTGATTTGCCAGCGATTTCATCGATATTTTATCTGGATGTGGTAGAAGAAAAAGATCTCGTGATTTTTATCTTTCTATAGAAATGTATGATTACGCTGACGTCTGACACATTGTATGGAAACATATCAACAAGGATTTTAATAAAAGTGTTATAGGCTTAATTTGTTGCTCGTAGTATTACGATGCTTTTCCTAATACAGTAATTTCACATTTGCTAAGCAACAGTTTTTCTGATAGGATTGAAATATAAGAATTGAAGAATTTCAATATTCAAAAATTCAAAACTCGACATTACAAAAGTGAAAGGACTGTTTACTTTATTATTATCTTTCGCAATGCACTCAAGAGAAAATATTAAACTAACGACTTCGTAATTATAAATAAAACATAATATTGCATTTTTCACGTAAACAATTTTCATTAAATAGCCACTTTATATATTTATAATTATTAATCTCGCGATAAAAAAAGATATATAGTATTCATTTGTGTATACTAACGTTAAAAGAAAGGCCAACCTAACACACTTTGTAATAAATTACTTCTATTAATATCACACGGCTATGTCTGCATAATATTGAGCGACGAGGCGACTGAATAATGACTAATTAAACCCGCGATAAGAATAATGAAATATTTCAGGAGCCATAAGGGAGACGTGCTC
Organism: Trachymyrmex septentrionalis; assembly: GCF_001594115.1. Classification (NCBI taxonomy): domain Eukaryota; kingdom Metazoa; phylum Arthropoda; class Insecta; order Hymenoptera; family Formicidae; genus Trachymyrmex; species Trachymyrmex septentrionalis. Next base: position 636,837 of record NW_017304831.1, read on the forward strand.
TATGATGCGCGGTAATGTAACGAGACAGAATAAAGTTACGAGAACATCTAATGATTGCTTAATATATAAAACACGACGATCTTTCACAATATGTCAGAAATGTATGTATAATCAGCGTATGTATGTTGGTCTTCCTGTTTTTAAGCAAGCATTCCTTTAAAATCTAAAGATTTTCAACATTCTCGATACAACGTTCACAAATGTTAAATGGATTAGTTTCTTCTCGACATTCTTCTCGTACATAAGCTTTTTTTATCTCTTCTCTTTTCGTTCACACTTCAAGTAAATTACGAAAAATATGTAACGAAATCTTTTACACGGTGATGTGTTCAAAACGAGGGAGTTGACGGAAGAATGTTAAGACATTTATGACCGCCAAGTGCAACATAAAATTGCGCTGTGTATGCTTAAAGACATCGTAGTTAAGAAGCAGAGATAACATGTTTTTCGGTTTATTTGACATGTTGTGTAAGTTCACCGAAATTCAAAACTATGTCTGTGTATGTAATTATTGAAATAAAAGGATGTCAGTTGAAATTCATTCTTTGCACTCAGAATTTAGAGAGAAACAATGTAAATAACCTTAACGGTACCAATTTACAGCTGCAGAGATCGAATTTTAATAAATTATATAAGATTTTTTTAGATTAAATAATGCATAACGATATTAATTTTATAGGCTCTTTAATATATGTAATTAATTATTTTTATTAAATAATGATACAGTTTTATTGTGCAATAATGGGCATTTGATTATTTATCTTGTGAATAAGTCATATCGATTCATTATATTTAATTTGTTGACAGGGATCTTTTGATCGTATTACACAAATATGATAGAATATAATAGATGCATTTTTATACTATTAGTATTAATCTTTTTGCAGATCACACGCAAGCACGTTGGACTAGTCATAGAAATTAATTCTTAATTAAATTAAAGAGTGTTATGTATAAGAAAGGTTGTGTATGAAAATTATTAATTAAAGTTTAAAGATGTAGTCGGGGATATATAGTAATTTAAATTAAATATACAACGAGCTAAAAATTCAAGATTAAATTTAGACACAAATTTATGGAAAAGTCTTTCACATACATAACATCATAACATAATTTATGGAAAGAAAACTTAATCTCATTTGTCAATATATCTCGATAATCGAGGCTTGATATTTTAAGTATATACGCATTAGTAAATAGTAGGCGGCACACAAATCTCGCGTAACGGTTACGACGTTTACAGTTAGTTTTACATATTTCTTGCAGGAGTGCTAATAACGACAGTTATTTTCCTCCAGGCACAATCGAGTGTAAGATCAACCATCGGCCAGTGCATAATGAATCAAAGATTTTTTATCGAGAATCCTTGTGTGATCTATTATGTCCTTCAACTATGAAGATTACACATCCGCACAGGCACACCTTACCTGATAATTCGTTGTGAAACGGTTGTAACATTCACGAGCCGATCGTTTCGCGGACTTTCTAAACCATAATGAATATATAGTATCCCTCCGGCCACGTGCGTACGTTTGTCTCGCACGTCTCAGTGTACAACGAATAGATGCAGGTGCAATAAAGTCTAGGAGTAGGTAAAATACAAGCATATTGGCGTCGATAGCGATACATCGATAGGATTATCGACAGAACGTGTTCGTATCAAATCTTATATATGTACTACCAATTAATTTATGATACTTAATTATGACAAAGAAGTTCAAAGTGATTGTTCAGTTAGGTCTCACTCGCGTTAGATTTTTGTTAGAGATTATTTTAGGACAACCTAAATTTCAATTGAAAGAGACGTTGAGACGATCTAATCTCATTATACGTAGAATGAGTTGCATATAAATAGAATTGCTATATTTAATTTGCGATTATACGTGCGGATAAGGCGGAATTAATCAGGATGAAAACGCGAGTAAAAAATTAATTGAAAATTAATTTCGTAGGAAAACGAGTGGGATCTATCGCGTGTTCTGCACTTGTTCTACGTTATGCGCGAAGACGTACGTTAGACATTATGATACGAATATAATTACGATCCGCATGGTTGAAAATCGTTCAGAGCCATTATATATTTCCGTATTATTCCACTTATTATTATTCCGCGATTCGCCGCGTTTAGTCACACTGCGTGATAACACGGCAGTATTATCGTGTAATGTAAAAGCGATGTGAAGCATCTTTACGATTAATCTTTAAGATTAAGCAGATATTAGTCTGATCGAACAGCATTTTGCCTTTCACAGTCTTTCTGTATCGAAATCGCCGAAGTAAATCGAGCGAATGCCGCCGAGAAAGTTAAATTCAATGGAGCGTCATTTGTAATCAATATTAGCCTAATTTAACAGGTAGAACAATGCGCTGACGCCGACCAATGATCCATACGTATGTACGTCAACGTATGCACACGCAGCTGTCTTGCATGTGTATAAATAATGCGTAATCCTTCCGTCACTGAACGTGATATACAATCGAGTATTTAGTAACACATAATATATTGCGGACGTACAAAATTTTATATTGTGCTATTAAATTTTACGTTGTCCGTAGAACTGCTAAATTTGACGGACCATAGCAAAAGCAATAATAAACGTACAATTTTAGGTAAAGGTACTTCATAAATTAATTAAAAATAAATATATTATAATCAGTTAAATGTAATAACGTTAAACAATGTTCAGCTATTTGCTGGATTGTTACAATTATAATTTATTCAATTTATTTACAAAGTTAAGTACAATTGTATATTTATAATTGCTTTTGCTATTGTCTGTTTTGACTTCAACACCATTGCTATGAAATCTTATTTAAAGCGATATTGCTTTGTCAAATATCTACTTGTTAAATTCTTATGAGTGACACTTTTTTATCGATGTAAAGATATAAAAGATTCTGTCGATTTCAAGGTTAGGGAAAAAGTGCGTGCCGTAATTAATATTGACAAATATCAACCTCGGAAGATTTGCGATGCAGTCGCGTGCATTTGCATGCGCGAACGGCGCGTGCTTCTCATGCATGCATGCCGAACGAACAAAGTATAGTTCGGTGGTATCTTTTCTTTTCGCAAGGATCTTTTATTGTCGCCTTTATATATACAATGGTTCGGTGTCATCTTTGGCCCTGGTCACAGGAAAAAGAACGTTGTAGAAATTTGCATCGAAGATCAGCTGAGATTGTAAAGAATTTTTTTTTGCGCTCTTTTTCGATAGAAAAGTTCAAAGAAACAGAAAGAATTAACATTGACAATTTTGCAATCATCGCAATGTTACTCAATATTGCATAATATTAAAAGGATCAAGTTTCGTTTACACATTGATTAAGTGACATTGAACATGATTACGTTCTAATGAGTCATATTCCATCGCAGGTATAAAAAAGAACGGCCTTTTTCGTATTGAAAATCAATAAGAACAATTAAAACAATCGGCGAGGTTCTTAACCAGATCGTTTTTCGTTGATCGATAATCAACAGCCGCGAGCTTCGATTACCGTTACACACTAGTTTATCTTTCTTGAGAGTCGTTTAATGATATGCGTAACGTCATCTGATCGATCGATTTAATCAAGAAAATATTTCTTGCCTAAGGTCTTGTGTATGCAATCTCGTTTCTCACGATGATAATACCGATCGCCAATGATGTAATACGCATAATGTGACAACTAGTAAATTTCTTCAATCAATTATTATTCGATTCTGAACAATGGTTTCTTATTGTCTGAAAAAATTGTTTATTTAACTAAATTAATTTAATTTGTCTTTGTTTCTTTTGATGAAAAATATATGAATTTAAATCAAACATGTTATATATGTATTTGAATCAAATACATATATTCTCTAATAAAATAAATTAAAGCAATTAAACTAATTTAGTCAACTAAACTATTTTTTTTCTCAATAAAGTATATTTAAATTGAGAAATCATGGAGTGTCAAAAAAATTGAGAAAAAATATACTTGACACTTGATAAACTTATTTGATAATTTTTTAAAAAATAATTTTTATTTCTAATCAATAATTATATATTCTTAATTGAGTATTTTATTTCTAATCAATAATTAAATATTCTTGATTGAACAAATTAATAATTGTATTGAACTCAATAAATTTTATAGATATGTTTATTTATACACACATAATACGATTTGTTTCTTCAGTTTTTCTGTTTAATCACAAGATATTGATTTAGATTAACTAACATTAACAACTAATATAGTTTTATACATATATGTTGATGTTACTAAACGTTGTTAGCATTTTAGATTGATTAAGAGCAAAATAGGTTGCTAAAGAGTAGCATTTATTATTTTAATTTACATCTCAATTGGATATAAGTTCCTGTCAATATAATAATAGGTTAAAGTGCTGGAGAAAAATTACAGAGTCCATAGAAAATTCTACCGGATACTTCTAATCACTTCATAACATAACAGCGCATTTATTGTCATCAGGAATCATTAGTAAACTGTTTCATCGAGTTGGACATTATGTAATGCTATATCGCTTAAATTACTGTGTGTGAATCGCTAAGATGATGCATATCCTGTTGATTTTCTCGATCTTTCAAGGAAATCTAATAAATGTTGAGACAAAAGTATGAATTTTATTAAAGTTACGGTAATTTTATTAAAGCTACGATAATATACAAACAATTTTCGCAGATAATTGTTATATGTTTTCTAATGTCGCTATAGTATCAAGTAACTTAACTATAAATTTGAATTCATTCAAATCACGTTTTCACGTTTATATAAACAATTATTATTGTCTAATATTATTAATATTAATTATTAATATATTAATATTTTATATATTACAATATAAAACGTTACAAATATAGTAAATATAGCACATAATAAAATAGTCTGTAACAGAATCAAATCCACAAAATATCGTGACATAGATTTTTGCCGTTAATGCGCAAGTTAAAGTTATGAAAGGCACGGTTTGCGTCACGAATTGAATTGGAAATGTTTTATTATTTTTTTCTGGCGATTCGTACGCACTTGATATGGCAAAACTGGATCATAACACACGATTTAGAAGATTGTTGTAAAAAGAAGATATATATGAACCCGCGGAAAACCGATACATGGCCCGCAAATTGTTTGTTTTTAATAATAGCGCTACCCAAAGCTGATAATTTTAAAGATCCGCCGTTTCATCGGATTGGTGTCGCGTTCTTCCCTTTCGCTTCATCCGGAAACGCGTGTGCAATTATATCGGATTGAGCAATCAATTGTCGACATCGCCGAGAAGATCGAACATTAGCTTGGCAATTTAGTAATGCCTCGGGACAGATCGTATACATCTTGTGTAAATAGTCATGTTCTAAAAGGTAGATTCCCTCGCGCACGTTTATTCGCAAGAGTGTTGTGACCTCGATTTGTAGTCACGACCTTCCTAGATTGTCCGAGACGTTCGTAGACTTCCAACGAAACGACGCGAAAGTGTACCATATGCGAATTTTACTCTTGCTGTATATAGTAATTTGAGCACGTTGTTTCTGTCGGTTTCTCAAAATTGCATTTACTTCTAATATATTTATGTTGCTTATAGTTGTTAACTAAATCTTGTGCACAATTAGCAAACTTGATCATCATTATTATTTATTATTAATTTATTTTATCACTGATTTACACGTAGAATTAATTCTGATTTATAAAGAAATATTACTCTGTCCGAAAAATATTTCTGTTTTCTTAACATTTGAGCGTATCTTACAGAAGTGTAGAAATGTTAAATTAGTTTTTATCATACAACAATATGTAGAAAGTATATCGGAACTGCACAGCTGTTTTCGTAGTATAATATCTACTACATTAGTCGTATAATATCTACTACAACAGAGAGAATTGTATTTTTACATAAAATTCAAATGCACTCTGGTAGTAGTACAAATATGAGTGAGCCTTGGGCTACGTTCGGGCAGTTGGCTATCAGCGCTATTATGTCATTCTACCTTTATCGTTCATTGGACGTAACACAACAAGTATACAATGATATAATAGCGCTGATACCGAGCTCTCCAAACGCAGCCTTGGTATCTGATAGTAAGAGGAAGGGAGAAAGGTGGAGGAAACGGAAAGAGATTTAAATGCCGGCCAAGCCGCTTTGACGATACCTTGACCTTATCTTGACCACGGACTACAGTTCGGTTGGCTCTAAATCCCTATATGGGCGGATTTCGTGATGATTTATATTTGAAATATCAATAATTCTATAATTATAATTTCGAGGTGTATGATGTATCAAATAAACAATTAATCAAATAATTATTTGTATAAAAATTTCCATTGCTAGAATTTTTCTCTCGAATCAAATGATATTATATAGATAATGTTAATTTGCATTCCATGAGTAACAAAGACAGAACGAGACTTGTGTCTTTGTCACTAAATGGAAGCACCCATTGCAAACTATTAGCACATACACACACACATGTCTGCACTGAGAAAAATGTCTGGTTAAAAATAGAATCAAAAAATTATATCAATCAGAATTCCGATTATCTCAACTAGAATTCTAATAAATTTAACCAGACAATTCGGATTCGTCCATTTTTAACCAGAATTCTAATTAATCTAACTAAACATTGTTTTCCGTATGAATTAAATTTCCGCGTGAATTAAATTGAATCGTCGAATCAATCATCTTTCGATATAACGCCAAATTTATAGAGCATAAAGTCGAAAGTTCTTCGTTCTAGACGATAGAATAACTAACGCGCGGTCATTGCCTTCGTATGGAGAGTTCAATCGGCAGATTCCATGATCGCGACTTTTTGATTGAGATACAGCTCGAGGACCATCAATCTTATCGAATGCCAATAAAATTAAACTATTAAAGTACTAATATTCTTACAGATTATATTTTATTTACCACACCGAGAAAAATTTCTGAAAATAAACGAAGATTCTAATTATATCGTTAATGTCAAAAATTATTTTTTAATATATTTGTTAAATCTACATATAAAATTTGTAATACATATTAATTTCTCTTTTTTATTATTATATCTTTTTCTGAATAGTACTTTTACTGAATAGTAGTGTATAGTATACGTTATATTGGCGATCGAAAGAAATGTTTATGCCGATATCATTCTGACTTACTGCCTTCGAGTGCCTTGTATGCTGTTGGATAATCGACTGCCGTACTTAATACTAAGTTTACGATTTTCATATGCTACATGTAATTGTTAACAGGGAATGGAAGTATAGTAACATCGTTTTCTTTACCGTTATACTGTACAATAACAATTTAATAATGACAATTTTTTTATGACTGTAACGATAACTAACTAAAGGTTGGGAAAGTTACTTTAAAATGTAACTTGTCATCACTACGTGTTATTTATTGAAAAAAGTAATTTGTTACTTATAACACATCGATGCGTTCTTTGTTCTTTACAAGTAACGAGTAACTTTTTTGATTTGTTACAAATAAACTTTTCCAATTCTGATGTTAGTATTATTGTCATAAAAAAATTTGCAATGTCATTACATTAAATCGTTATTTTAACAAAGTAATGATAAAAAGTATTATAAGTAACGGCGTTATAAGTAACGCATTTTTTCATGCTTTGACCATTAATAATCCACTGATAACCGTGCTGAGTCAGCGGTGTGTGCATTATGCAGCTTCGCTGCTGATTGTATGGAAGAGTTTATTTGTGACATAACAGCAAAACATTTTGTTTTGTTTATTTAAAAGTAATAAAACATTTTTTTTTATTTTATTGTAAATAGAGGGGGATTATAAAAAGTAATGTATAAAAATGACAAGATAATATGGTGTATTAATGAAATATCATACTTAAAAATTATTAAGATAGCAGTAGGTAATAACATCTTTGCTCCATAATTTTGCCACCCAAACGAACATTATCATTATCATTAATATTA
>NW_017304831.1:645095-649572 GCF_001594115.1 Trachymyrmex septentrionalis
ATCGCGGATTAAATAAAAGAATTATTTTGACTTTAATTGCTCATAACTCCATTAAAAATTGTCGTATCGTATAATTTAAAAAAGAGATTTTTAAAGCTGAAACTTTACTCTATTAAGATATATTTATATTGTTGGTAAGAAAGTAATTGCGGTTTTTACTGATAGATGTCTTTAAAAAAAACGCGATGACTTTTTACCTAATATATCATTAATATATCATTGTCATTGCATTTTCGGTGACGTACGTCGATGATAATTTGGCAAAACCGGACGAACGGTATAGAACGCAGCGATCGTGCGCTGCGTTCTACCATTGCATAATCGAGGTCGACTTAATGAGTAATCTTCGATACTTCTAAATAGTCGACGGCCGTTAAAACGGTGTCTCGTTTATGGTAGCGGAATTTTTTACTTATCTGCTTTTATTTATCTTATCTTTAAGATTTTTCCATTGCTCGTAACGTTTCATTCATTGCGCGTAACATTTTATTATCATACATTATTCCCTCTCCTTTCATTTGCAGTCTATAGTACTTTCTATAGTCTATAGTTACATTCTCCCGTGCATCTACTTAATATTCTTCTCTCTGTACGATTTTCCTATAGAATACGCGAATGGTGGAAAAACCAACGATGGGTACTAGAAAAGTCGTTTGAAATAGAGACGTGGGGGTATGAAGGAGTGGTCAATTACTTGTAAGCGCCGTTTAATTGTGATGCACGTCGTGACACGTGTCACGGCATGGCACGGTCGGTCACGCATTCACGTTGATTACATCGACGACATGCGAATTTACAAGCACCCTCGTACGTGCCATCTGAACACCGTTAATAAGAAGGTAAGGGTTACAACTGTTGTGAAAAACAAATTCTTTTCGCAAATTTAATAATCAACGTACATAAATTGATTACAAACAGTGGAAAATAATTATTTATTTATAATTATATTTTGATATTATGTTGTCGAAGACTTTTCTGAAATTATCTTATTTTATATCGAAATTGTTTTTAAAGTGGTATTTTCGCCCCTGCGATTGATTATTTCAGTGATTAGTTTGGAGGTGGTAATAAGGTAGTAATGAGGGTTATACGTACGATTGCGTATACATTATTACACAGCAACGGGCATTTCGTTTCAATTATCAGAATTACGTTTAAAGAAGAATACATGTAAATTATTAAAATTGAAAAGATGCGAACGCGATAATTTGCGGTGCAGCTTTGTGCCAGGTACACGGGATTGATATAACATTCAATTCCGCAAATGTAATGGTAATTGTTGATGATAATTGGAGAACATATTATTGATTATTGTGGTACCGATCATCCTTTATTTTCCGTGTGATGAGAGTATACGATTCTTTTCTTCTTCCTTCGATCTTCGATGAAAAATAACATGCAGAAATTGATTATTTTTTCATCATGAGTATCATACGCTTTATCTGGCATTTGTATTTTTTTTCCATGAAAGGACTCGTGTAACACGATTGTGTATGTGTTTCGCTAAGAGAGAGAGAGAGAATCGTATATGTGCACTATGTACCATAATCAAAGATACACAGGTGTACTTGTATTCACTTTTGCTACATCGCTTCACGAAATAATCACTTCACTCGTACGAGGGGAGTTATGTAAACGAGAAAATGGAACACTGACGATGGTTACATTTAAGATTAGTTACATTCTACAACTGTCTAGATAGAGAAGAAAATGGCACTATTATACATCCTACTATCGGCTGAATAAATTAAATGCATATTAAAGAAAATGCAAAAAAGAAATTTTATTTTTGCATAATTTTCATTATTTTTGTTTATGTGACATGAATAAATTAAAGTTTTAGTTTTTTGTGTCATTTTTAAAGTAAGAGAGCGATTTGTCTCTACTATGATAGAATGAATTTAAATCATTTGAATAAAAAATATAGGAAGAGAGGAGAATTTTTAAATATATTTTTTTAAATTATTCATAAGTATATTTAAGTTGTTTTTTTAGCTCATATGTAAATTCAGCCTTTCGTATAGTTGTACTGTTATACAACTTGCGCAAAGTCATTAATTCAACAAAAATATCGGCCAGAGAAAGAGATGAAGAGCTATACGTGCATAGATCAATTTGAATCGACTGACTGTACCATTTAAAATTTAAGATCCGGGTTCGAATCCTGCGTGAACTAATATTTTTTGTACTAAATTATTTACAGTGTTTTCAAAATATTAATTAATATCGATAATATTAAATTGTCAATTTAACGTGATATTACTATTTCAGTTTCAATCTAAGACTGTACTTCGAGATTAACAAATATAATCGGTCCACAGTTTGTTTGGATTGGAAATTGTATAATTCGCAAAAAATATTAGATAGAAGATCCGTCTTAACGAATATGGTGTTTTAGACTCATTTGTGTTTAATTTCATCAATTTTCTCTTAATAAATTTTTAAGCTTTATCAGAGCTACCGGCGATAGCAAAAGCTGGTGCAAAACAGCTCTGAGGTTGTTTGCAAGGACGCCCACATATGTAACTCTCGCGCTCGGCTTTAACTAAACTCAATCGACACGTCTGTTCACGCGATTCGAAAGTGCAAAGCGAATGGAATTTTTTCCCATCCCGTTCCTCGTGACGATGCCCTCCCGCCTGCGCGTTCGATTTCACCGCGCGAGAAAAAAATTCCATCCGTTTGTGTTCCCAATCGTCTCAGAGAAGAAGTGCGCTAGGTGACATCGCACGATGACATCTCCGAGTCTAAAGAACCGCTAGCGGTTCTATACTATTTAACATAAGCGAATAACATATAGGCACATATAAAACATTATTATTATTAATAAGGAAATGATGTTTTGTAATCACACTTAGGATCAGTCTTGGTATCGGCAGTTCTTTTCTCTTGTTCGTATCGAACACACTCGTGTTACAACATTTACCAGCCTTGAAACATGTTTGCATTTCACATTTATTGCTAATATTTATTTGTCTAATATTTTATTTGAACTTTATATGTTTTTCATAGAATTTTCCTTTATTAGAAGCAACAGAAAGAATATAGAGCGCCTTCTTCATTAGATTTTTAAAATGTAAAACCTTTTATTATTTAATGTTATTACATGCTACACTGTGAAAAAATGTGTACTAAATTTTAATAAATATTTATTTGAATGCCAACTAAACATTTACTTATTTAGTAAATAAATATTTACTCAATATACAAAAAAATTATTGTTAAATCAAATTAAAATCTCGTATTTGGTTGATATTATTCAAATAAATGATTTACTAAAATTTAGAATATTTTGTTTCATTGTAGAATTCAAATAATTAAATTTAGTGTAAGATTTATCTCATTTTGTTATTTATATCATATGAGAACTTTAGGATCTTTTTATGATACTCTCGAGGTAAGAAGTGATGATTGAAGGTGATATTACCTGTCTTTGCAATGAATATTTACATGTTTACTTGTACATGCATTCTCGACCATTATCCGCTTGCGTAACACACGACTTGTATTATCGGAGATGTTCTGCTAAGTAATTATAACAAATCTTAATTTGTAAATGGTACGCTTAATAACAAGATGAAAATAATTAAAAATCCATTTCATGGGAACTCACATAAAATAGTAGCTTTTTTCTGCCAGTGTTATCTCTTTAATTGTCCACAGATATTTCCACGGACGACAATCATGTGTATATAATTGAGAAGTTTCCGAGGAGATTAGCGAGAGTATCGGTCTAGCAACTTATGGCTTTATGATGTAAATTTAGCAAAAAGTGATGGAAGACGTCAAAGACGTGAAGAAAACGAGACACTTTGGTCGGCTGAGTTACTAAACATCTTGTCTCGTGAACTCGTGTCTGTGGCAATCACAGTTTTCGTCATTGACAGACAGTAACTGCATAGTTCGCGCTGTACAAAAAAATCTAGACACTGTCTGTGTCTTCTGTTTTCATGTCAAGGTAATTAGACGTTTCATCACATCGTCATCCTACGAGCGCGCGACATCATCTTGAAATTGAATAATCACTGCAGTCGCCCATCTCTCTGCGAAGTAATATCTTTCTCTAGCTGCTCCGTCGAGAGTCCTGTAAAAGGTTTTACTGTGTTGGCGTAAAACTACTGTTTATGTGCTTTTGGTAAGAAGGATATATTATAGATTTGCGATATTCATTCGTCGTCGCTTATTCGCAAGAATCTTTGCATATATTAGTCCTTCTTTCTAATATTAAGCGGAGCCTTATGACGACGGTCCACTCGCTTGGCGTGATTTATGCGATTATACAGGTATTCCCCCAAGCGAAATGCCTTCAGTCGTCGACACCGAACGTATATTGCGGATCTAGCCGATCCAAACCGGCTTTCACCAACGACGAATCGCCTTATTTCCACCGGTTTCTGGTGCTGGACCAGTCAATTCATTTTCATGATCTGGATTTGCTGAGGAGATTTAATAAGTCCATAAATCGTTGACCCTTCTT
>NW_017304831.1:649672-655961 GCF_001594115.1 Trachymyrmex septentrionalis
AAAACCGGCTTTCACCAACGACGAATCGCCTTAATTCCACCGGTTTCTGGTGCTGGGCCAGTCAATTCATTTTCATGATCGGGATTTGCTGAGGAGATTTAATAAGTCCATAAATCGTTGACCCTTCTTTACATCTTCTAATCTTACACCCAACGAGACCAAAGACCGAAAATTTTTCGTTCAGGACGTGCGAAGCCACATTAGTATATTCTTAGGAAAAAAATCTCTTCCAATAAATTTTTATATAGAATAATTTGTGTAGAATTATGATGTGTTATAGCTAAAGCCGATTCGTAGAATTAAGAGAAATCGAATGAAGCGCATAGGGAAATATTTTTTATTTCGTATATCTCTTAAGGTTCATATAAAGTTGATTTAAGATATGATATATTAAAACATTAATATATTTTTTAATTAATAAATATATATATTTACATTTCATAAAAAGTTTTATTTTATTTTTTTATTTGTAACATAGCAATTTTTAACAATTGCATTAAATTCTTCTCGAAAAAGGTATAATTTAGAACATTGTTTCTCATTTAATCTATTTTTACTTACTTTGACAATTATTTCATCTTTTGTAATAGTCATTAATTATTTAGTCTTTTGTATATAGTCTCTATTTTGTCATTGTACATAAAATATGCGTGCGTCGACCGATGCTTCGCAATAAGAGTAGAAAAACGTCACGTTGATTATTTGGACGTGCGGTTGTAACGAAGCGTGTCTATCTCTGCGCCGCATAATTTTCACTGCTAGTGACACAACAGAATAGGCACGCGATTCGCCACGTTTGCGGTTTAATAAATCCACCCGCGTGCACGACGCAATTTTAATAAAATTATCTGGCACACGAATGAAAATATCTTGATGTCGATACAGCACGAGGAATAAGTTATATTCGTTTTGCAAAAACACTTTGATCATTTACCTTCTAAGAAACATAATAATTGCGGAATATCTGTTTTTATCATACGATTGTAATAACCTTGTGGACATTTCAATTATTTGCACAACGTATAATTCTTTCTTCTTAGCAAATTGATTAACATCGGCGCGGCCTTAGACAGAAGCTCAATATGCTTTTTATTCGTGAAAAAGTCGATGGTAAAATTATCACGGACGCGAGTAGCAATCGCTTTTTATCGCACGGGAGATATGGCGATTGTTCAAAGAATCACACTCAATAAAGAACCGTCGAGCACGTACACGTGAAGTTAAAGCGATTGTATTTCTACATTCGTCTCGATACATTTCTTCCAACATAGGTTAATAATATTTTGTATTTAGTCATAATATTTATTATTTGATTTTTGAATTTGAACACACGCGAGAAGTATACTCTTAAAATAAAAATATACAAGGTATAAAATTGGAATATGAATTGTATTTTTTTATACAAAATATTACTATATCATCTTTTATGTCAATTTAAAGATTAAATAATTATAACTTAATTATAATTATAATTATAATTATAATAATTCTTGTATATAATTATAATATAACAAGACAGGACCACTATAGTGATGTTCAAACAACATTATATTTTTAAGTAAAAATATAATGAAAAATAATGAATTATTACAAATCTTACTTAAGGAAAAGCTGTAAGATTTAAGAAATAAATTCCACCCTCTAAAAATTAATTATAATAATTATATAAATATTAAACTGCAAAAGCAGTATATGCTTATATAATATATTTGTTTGTTATCTGTTTGTCATCTTTTTATTTGAGTGATGTAATTTAATAACTATAGATTCTTATAAAATTTTATTCTTAGAGGAAATGTCAATTTATTTTGCAGATCATGCGTGCATCACAAAATTTTATGCATATCTGTTCTTTGTATTCGCACTAAATGTACTTGTAAAATCAATCTTTTCATAGTGATTTAATATTATTGCTTTTATTTACGGCCATTTTAGGCTGATTTATTTTTTTAAAGGATAAAAATTGATATGACGTTTATATTAAATGAATTGCAAAACAAGAGATGCAAATATAAAAGGGACTATCTCGATAACAGCTAATTCTACAGATCCTTCTTCCTCAGAACAGCACAATAAACACGTCATTATATGCTTTTTCCTGATCATGGTGAAAGATTGTTCGTCACTCGTAATTAATTAGCATATACACCTGGCGCTTGATTAATATTTTTGTATCATATCCACGGGTATTATACATAACGAGAGGCGCCTCACCACAGATCCGTTTTAAAGATTATACAGCCTTGCATTTGCCGTTCTCTCTCGAAAGGTTACTGTTTGTCACGTTTACAGATTCTTGTTTGTGCAGAAGTGGTTTCGAGAAAGTCATAAATATGCAAAAATTAATTCTAATAACGTATTACAATATTGTCTTAATATTACAAACTACATATATTCTAGGCATGCTATATAATACTAAAAGTATTCATTAATGCAAAAACCGTGAATCAGGTGATAATTAAGTTAGCAGGTTGATCGATTTGACAAGAGACTGTCTTCACACATCTTTATTCTTTCATATTATCACTGAAAAAAAGAGTTTAGTAATAGTTACCAAATAATGAATGGAATAATTCCAGTTAAATATTCCGTTGATATAACCAAAAATAAATTTTATTTTTTTAAATATTTACTAATTATTACTAAATGATTAGTTATATCATTATATATTTGTGATAATCATTATTAAATTTTTAAGAAAGTAAAAGTATTTTTAATTATATTACCAAACATTTAATTGAAATTATTTTACTCAACATTTGATAGCTATTACGAGATCCTTTTTATACATATACTTAATTGAGAAATCTACAATGACGGTGCTAAAATAATGGTGGCAAATAGGTTTAATCTTGTTCTTTCCAAAAAAAAAAACATTGCCTTTTTTTATTAAATTGACTTGTGTTACTAATTTTAATTAGCTATTATTTAATTACAATAAAATATTGTAAAATATAAGAACATTATATTGGTTGATAAGTAAAATATATTATAACTAGAAATTGATCTGGTAATGGTAATTATGTAAGTATAGATTACGGCTGCATAAGTCAAAAATAGACACATGCGATGCGCAAAACAAGGCGGCAATCTGATAAAGAAACGGCACAGAAAGCAATGTACGTGATTATATCGTTATGTAGGAAACAATGTATGTGTAAGTGTAGTGCATAAAATTATATTGATGTGTATCTCTGTGTACACGAATGATTTTGTATAATTGTATGTGTCTTATTCGCGTTAAGAATGATGACGAAACTCTCATTTATCTCGAACGCGCGTTAATCACAAGTACTCACGCAAGAACAAGTACTCACGTTTTATTGAGTATCTTAAGTATGAAATAGTATTTTGTAATTTATAATTTTAGGAGCACTCTTGAATATTTTTTAAATATTATATATAATTTTTTATTTTTATATATTATATGTTATATATTACATATAAAAACAATTTTTTATTTAATGAAAAACGATAGACATATGTTTTTAATGTATATTAATAATATCTCATGATGTAAGCGTCATTAATTATTATGCAAATATCATAGATTAATCTACCGTCAATATTCGCCGACGAAAGATTACAATTTATTTTTTAACTGGTTGCATTCCATCAAAATGTCATTTATACATTTTTATTCACGTTAAATATTAATGTGTTTTGTAATGAATGCTATAAAGTGGTATAGAGTACCATTGCTTAGTTAAATTTTGCTTTTGAGAGAGAAGAAATAAATTCTGATTAAAGTATTGTTTAAAATCCTTTAAAATCCAAAACGTAAAAATTATTTATAATTATAATTGTATGTCTAGGTAGCCGACACGTAAAATGGTGGCGTCGCAAAATGACGGCGGCAGAAGTATGGGCGGCGACGGCGGCGGCGGTGGTGATGGTGGCGGCGGCGGCGGAAGTGATGACACAGTTTACACGGTGACCGTGAGCGGGGTCGGTTACAGGAACGAGGGTTACAAGGACGACGGTACCGATGGCATACCGCCGGAGCCGCAGAAGCCACCGCAGCTTCCGGCAGCGGATGACGATACACAATCGCGGAAATTCAAACTGTCGCGCAGTGAAAAATGGCGTATTCTAAAGAACATCGGCACCGTCTCCATCGCTTTTATGGTGCAGTTCACTGCGTTCCAGGGCACAGCGAATTTACAGTCGTCAATCAATGCCAGCGATGGCCTCGGTACCGTCTCGCTCTCGGCCATCTACGCCGCCCTGGTGCTCTCGTGCATCTTCGTGCCCACTTTCCTCATCAAGAGACTCACCGTAAAGTGGACCCTCTGCCTGTCTATGCTATGTTACGCGCCGTACATCGGCTCGCAGTTCTATCCCAAATTCTACACCCTGGTACCCGCCGGCGTTCTCCTGGGTCTTGGCGCCGCGCCTATGTGGGCTGCTAAGGCCACGTATCTGACGCAAGTCGGTGGTGTCTATGCCAAGATCACTGACCAGCCAGTCGACGCCATCGTGGTACGGTTCTTCGGCTTCTTTTTCCTAGCGTGGCAGACGGCCGAGCTCTGGGGCAACCTTATCTCTTCGCTTGGTAAGTCGACAGCTTCAAGTTATCATAGCTTAGAGTTAATATTTTACCACTTTTAAATCCTATATTTGAATTTACAAGACTACATTCATATTCCAGAATTATAGTTTATGTATTTAAAATTGGAATACTTAATTGAAAAGTAATAATGAGAAAGGCTTCTGACTAATAGCGTAAAGATAAGGACACTAATAAAATCGGTGCAAACTGCATTGATTTTATAATCGAATTTATTAAGCCTTTTCTAGCGTCATCATGTATTTATATACGTATGATTAATAGTTATTATCAGGGCTAATTACATTGATGCTTCGCGAAGAATTGATTTCTGAGAATAAAAATCTCCAATCCTTATTGTTAAAGTTAACAGTGATTAACGAGCAGTTACGCTAAACCATCATGCGTACTTTCACAAAAGCAATTTTTCTTGTCATTCACAAGCGTAATAAAAACATTCTATGCATCTCAATAATACACAGCACTCAATGCTATCGCTGTCTGTGTTTCACACTCGATTACCAGCAATTCACAATATGTTCGTTAACGCCGTGCAAATATTCAGTAGACTATGTGCACAGTTGTGTTAGCTTATCAGCTTAAACTACGTTGTATATATTAACTACATTTCTCTCTGTAGACCAGTGATATTCAGTCTTTTTTAAGTCGATTTCAGAGGGCCATTCTTCAGAAATCTTGCGGATGATATAATGTTTATTTTGTTTGCATAAAATAAAAAATATAATTTTATATTTTTGACTATGAACTAAAGCAGACTGCAAAAGATTCACGCGGATCGCAAATTGAAGATCACTGCTATAACAGTTCTTGAATCAACAATACAAGCAAATCATTTTTCCCACGTTATTCTACCTAATTATATAAATCTTAATAAGCTACAAAAGTTCTCAAATCTGAATTTTATTTGAATTAAATAATTTTCAAAGAATATTTACTTGCAATTAAAATAAAATGTTTTGATTTAAGTCAGATTTTGCAAATTTTACAGTAGGTGTGCGCAGTACGCGCGCAGTAGAAATGGACGTTACAGTCAGACAAACATTGCAGTCAGACAGTCTGACTCAACGTTCAGTTTTTTCCCTGACACGTGTATATTCTTGTATCTTTATATACGGCTTTCGCTGTATACGTGAGGGACAATGTAGTCAGTGAGAGACATATGAAACGAGAAGCCGTGAGAGCAACAGAGAGAGAATCACACGTTCGCCAAGAAGAAACAAGATTTATCCGGTATAAACTCGTAGTAGTCGGTTTTCGTACTACCTCGTACGCCTTCCCCGATACCGCATATGTTTGCATACACATATACGAACGTGTAAAGTATCATTGTATGTCAGTCTTACATGTGAAGAGACGTTTCTTCGATTTCTTCGCTCGTTAAGTGCCACTCCTATGACTGATTTCGGCTTGACGCCATTTTATAAGATCCGGTAATGCTCTAAACGTTCTAATTATTAAATTGAAGCATAGAAAGAGCTACAAAACAGAATATATATTAAAATTAGATTCCAACTAAAATAAAATGTTTAAACGAACATAAAAAATACATAACAATAAAAAAAAATAAGTAAACATCATTAACTGATATGTAGGGGAAAATAAGAATAACTAATGATAAACATTTAGATCTTCTGTTAAACAGAATTTGATTATAAATTGATATGAACATTAAATTAATTTTATACTAAATTATATAATCTGCAATTATATATATATATA
>NW_017304831.1:656061-667862 GCF_001594115.1 Trachymyrmex septentrionalis
AGAGAGAGAGAAGGCCCCTATTATGAGATACCGAGTTCATTTTGGATAAATGCTAGAAGTCTATGGGTAGAATTTAAAAAAATAATCGAGATCATTTTGAAAGGAATTTAATAACCTTTAAGATAATGTTATAATAAATTTAATTTAAATTCCATTTTTTTTGAAAATTAAAGAAATGTAAAAATTGAGCAAATTGCAAAGTTAAAAAATTATGCTCCTAATATGAGATGCCCCTGAGAAATCGATAGTAAAACGCAAAGTATATCAGTATTGTAACTTTACTAAAAAACTTTATTTAATGTTTCTTAAATACAAACAAACAGCCAGGGTGCGCGAAAAATGAGTATGCGATACATTATACCCATAAACTCGTCTTTAGATAGTTGAAATCAAGCATCGCAAAAATAGGCACTCGATGTTCATTCTCGTTGGTCTTTTTATTATTGTACAATAACATTTACACTTTAGCAACGATTTTTACTATGACATGGAAGCATGAGGTATTTCATATTAGAAATACTCTGAGTATCTCATATTACGATTTCCACAGTTTTATGATCATCAAATCTAATTTCTATAATTAAGCATATCCCGTATTTTTCTATTAGTACGATCTTACTCATCACTACATGAAGAATTTATTGCCAAATATTTATTTATTAAATAGTAAACAGTGTTTAAAGGCTCATCTCAATGAAACTTGAAAGACATCCAAATTTTAAAATCTTTTTTTACAATGAATACAGGCACGATCTAATAATGAATCTTCTACTAAATAGTTTTCAATCCAAGAGCAATAAATTCATGATGGAGCCAATAGATAGCGTCTATTAGTTTAGCAGAAACGCTGCTATTTCATATTAGACGCCTATCTCATAATATAGAGGGCTTTCCCCTATATATTATACTGTATAAATAGAGGTAGCTGTATCGTTCTCTCTCTCAGTTTACGTTAATAATTCTTCTAAAGGAATGAGAAGTTAATGAGATAAAATAATATATAAAAACAAATAGTATGCATAATAATAAGTAATATTAGTATTTATTAAATATATTTTAATAATAATGAAATATCAATTGAAATAGTATTATCCGCTTTAAAATTTACTTTATGTAAGTATAACGACTAGACAAGACAACTGGAGACAAGTTCGTCTTCATCATCAATTATTTAATGGACAGAGAAAAGCCGATGCCATTGGCGCCAGGCAACATTCGCAAATAAATAACAAAGGTCAAGATTATTTTGAGTCCTTGTCGAGGTCGACATGTGCGCAATATTATGCGCATGGCGCAATGGCCGGTAGTAGCATGAAGGTTACAGATTGCATGAGCAAGTACTGAATAATTCTTCGAAATCGACGAGATCTTTATGAAATGTTTACATACTTGAAGATAACGAATTTCGTATACATTATGATATCGATTATGGAAGAAGTCGATTATACCATGCATAAATATACCACGCATCGAAGGCATTTATATAACATGATCAATTATCCTAAAAAATCCGGTTTATTTTTTTGAATTAAAGTCTTAATAATTTTAATTTTGTCATACCAAACTAATTAAATTCTTAATAATCTGTACAGTTATAAATTATAATCAATTGTATATCCCTACAATCTAAATATCAGAGACCCAATTTTTTGCTACCTTTGGAATCAATTTTTTATCACAGAAAATTTTGAGGAAGGCCATCACTCGTTTTAATATTATCTTTTATTATCTTAATAATCAGATTATATTGTTAAAAATACAGAGAAAAGTAAAGTTGTGAATTTAAATGAACAGTAAAATATTCTTTTATTTTATCCTGTTTTTAATCTTATCTTAAAAGTTTGCCTTTTATTTAAGTTGTTTATTACAGAAATATTAATTAACTTTTTTAAAAAAAAGTTTGAATGTGAAATTGATCAAAGATACATTTGTATTTGTAAATTTTGACATGCTTATATATATATATTTTTTTTTTTTAATCTTCCGCTAAAACATGTCTCATTACAAATAAGCATTTTCTACTGCGCAATTATTTCTAGTCTACGAAAAATATGAAACAATTTTACTTACAAAAATTTAAAAATGTTGAGACAGAAATTATTTATGATATTTTAAGAGATTAATGTACTACAGTACATTAATGAGAAATCGTACACTTTGTATGTAAAATCATACACCTTGCAATCGCATAATTCATAATTAGATTGAACGATTTCCGTGCACATATCTTCCGTGCACGATATCCGTGCGTGCCTGCATGATGATAACGTTAAAAAGCAGACATTTTCGACAATTGATGACGTTAGTGGGGAGAACACACGCAAAACACGACGTAATATTATTAGCACTGCTCCGGTGAAAGTTCTTCTGGTTGACGCACACGAATCAATTAATGTAAATTTCTTTAGATATGCTATAGGTTTTACTTAGAATTATCGATTAATTCCTATCCCGGAAAGTACTTAAACGTCCGTGTGAAGTTACGAATAACAAAATTCCTGACATGCCGCGGCGATAGAAGATGAAAGTCGTACGTGTCAGTAGTTCCGGTCGATGATTTAACCGACGAGAAGCGCACGGCTGTTAATTTTTCGCTCCAACGTAACGCGTGCTGCAATTTGCGTTGAACGATTTCTCGACACACTCGGAAAGGTTTTATCGTCACGTAGACGTGCAGGGTTGGGCATGTATTTGAAATACAGTTTTTTGAAAAATACTTTTATTTAAAACACAGTATTTGCAATACAGTTAAGTGTATTTTATATGTTTTTCACCGAAGCACACGAAAGTTACGAATTTTTTTTTAATTGAAAGATTGAAAGTTTTTTTATATTTCATAATTAAAATAATAAGATTGATGTTATTTGAAATACTTTCAATCTTTCGTTTTATTAGTAGTGAAATACAAAATACAAAATATTTTCATGTATTCTGTTGAAGTACAAAATACAAAATACAATTATCTCACAAATATTGTTTTTCAAAAAAGTATTTCAAATACATGCCCAGCCCTGTAGACGTGTATACTTTGTTATATATTATATCACATACGAGAAAATAACTCGTATTTGACCGGTTGCACGTTAATGTGTTTTAGCATCGTTGCAATTCGGGGCGCGTAGCGTGATTTCTAGTCGATGTATCTGATTCGACTCGACACATCGAATATCAACGAGATCTTTCGAAAAGGCTCCTCGCAAACGAACGCATTCGAACGCATGTCGTACACTTCCTCATTAGCGACACTCGTGTGCGTGGGCCGCGTTTGCACAGCTGCCTGAGAATTTCTTTCTCCGGTTATTTGCGAGCATTTCTCCTCTGCACTTCGTCGATCAGTTCAGTGATCCTTATTTATTAGCGAAATTTTCTCTTCAACAGAACCACCGTTGAGATGGAAATAACTTTTATGGCGATATAAAATTACGAATGTGATAAGAACACAGTTTGCCATAAAACTGGAAATTAGTGAATTGTCAAGGAAATTGGATCAAGGAAAAAGGATCAGAGAAAATAAAAATCAGGGAATTTTGCAAAACGTTCTGGAAAATAAAAATTCTTGATTTTAAAGCAATTTAACATGCATCACACCTACGCAGTTTTGAAATACTATCAACGTAATAATTAAAAATGCAAACAATGCCAACAATATTAATAATAATTTATATTGCTATGTCAAATTGATCTTACAATTAATGATTTCCAAGTCAGGACGAAATTACAAACAATTTTAAAATACTATATTATCGAAAGTCAAGGAAAATTATGAAATTTTATCTGGAAATCAGGGAAAAGTGATGGAATGTTTTAGAATTTGTGACAATTCTAAAAGTGCATCAATGATACATCTTATTTATCGCAGAATTTTGTTGCATTTGCGTGAAGTGCGTGCAGAATTTTCGCGTAGAACGACTTTGCAATCTCGGCTGTCTTAATGGCGATAATAAAGCAATCAGGACACGCTAGGTTGCGATGTCTATTGCATCCCTGTCAGAGGTAACCAGTTGTGATTTACATTCGACAAAGGTCTCCTCTGACTTCACGCGCCATGAATAAAGGTACAGAATGGATCCTACCATGGGTACAACCGTGACCTCGATGTACGTCGTCACCTCCACTGGGACGAGTCGACGCGCATAATCAATTTTTCGATTCGTGAAAAGGAAAGGCGTAGCGTGCATAATGCGCTAAACCGCGAATCCGCAAAATCGATTAGGGAAAATTCTTCGGCGGTGAAACTCGTCCATGAAATATTGATTTACGAAGTGTCCAGCTTCGCTTTACACGCGCGTCTAGTTCTCTTTTAGCAACGAGACCGGTATGTCAGTTTCCGGTACGACGTAACAGGTCGACCTCTCGATTTATCGCTCGCACATACGTTTACCGTGCGACTCTTCGAGTACTCGCTTCACACCAGCATAATTGACTTGGTAATAAATTGTTACGCGTTCCTCGCGTTGTCCAAGAGTACACGCAGTTACCAGAGAGATCCTTCACGTCGATATCCTTCTACCGATTTTATTTCTTGAACGTAATATATACGATGACTATAAAACAGCTTCCCCGTACAAACTTGTATCACGATGAGAAATTCAGATCTTGAACTTTGCAGAATGGCCAAAGAACTGCAATATGACGAATGCAGTTAATTTATTGCTAATCTCAAAAATACTGTGTAATTCTTTTTTAGTTCTTTTATTAATAATTATGTATTTTTAATAAACAAAAGTCACATTATATTTGCATACACATTTAAATGACACATTAAATATTTTTTAATTATAAATATTACAATATATTTAACAATAATTGTTTTTTTTTTTAGAAGGTTAACATAAAAATATCTTCACGGAAAATTTTCACGTCATTCGTATAATTTAAATTTATTTTTTTTTAAATGTATTCATTTCATAAATAATTATGTTCTTTAATCACAAAAGTGTAATAAAACAAGATTGATTTTTCTTGTAAAAAATATAAAAAACATTTTATCAAAAAGAAATTAAACTATTTAACACTAATAAAAAAAAATTAAATCTTTATTAATTTATGAATGGAGGTTTTTTTTTCTTTCTCAGCTGTGTTTTTCATTTTTGAATTAAATTTGAAGAAGCTTAATAGAGAAAGTGTAAACGTTCGAAACCATTTAGAGGTCACTTTTAAATTTTATTATATTACATTATATTACAGTATTGAGCGATGGCGGACATTCTAGTGACGATGGCAATAGCACGACCAGTAGCTGGGAAAAAATTAAGTCGTGCGGTGCGGATTTCTGCGTCCTTGGCAACGGAGGCCACGAGAACCTGGAGCGACCACCGGAGTCAGAGATCTATGAAATCTCCTCGATCTACCTTACGTGCGTCATCGTCGCAGTGATCATCGTCGCTCTATTCGTCGATCCTCTCTCCAGGTGAGTGCCAAATATGAAAGCCATCGGTCGTGATGTTAATTCTCGTTTTTATTGCTTGCCAATATCAAGTCGACATCGTAATACCTCGTAACAAAATAATACATCGCACAGGCAAGGCCAAGAAACGTTGAGAAACGTTAGCGAGTAGTCGGGCTTAATAAACTTGATTCTCTACATTTTTATATGATAATTAGAGATAACGCGCCAAATGTTAATCGATCGAATTACATATTTATGTGCACAATATATCAACTTGCGTTTATCGATAATACAAATCTTCATGCCGCTATTGGAGCATTAATGTTTAATATACTGCATCCAGAGAGAGAGAGAGAAAGAGAGAGAGAGAGAGAGAGAGAGAGAGAGAGAGAGAGAGAGAAAGAAAGATACCGGTTAGTTATTTATCAGTTCCTTTCGAAGAAGGAATAAAGTTAGGCAAAATTAAGGTACATTTTTTTTGGAACCATTGTTATAAATTAAAAATCATACATATGCATATATTATATTATAATATATATTTAAAAACCGAAGAAAATGAAACCGAAAATATATTCTTCGAATCCTGAACGAATAATTCTGTGAAAATTTAAGAAAGTTTTAACTTGAATTATTCAACGTTGAAGATTTAATTCTGCTTATATAATAAAATTTTATTCTTCAATTAATATTAAGCGGGAATTTTAATACATATTTAACACATATTTAATTTGAGACTTGTTTAATTATTAAAATATCTTATTGTCATTGAAAATATGTATATGAGTTAGGAAAAATGATAACCTTTATTCAAATTTTGATTAAAACAAAATACAAACCCATATTAAATGTTGCATATTTTCGCTCTACCTATTTTATTTTTTCAATTTATAATATAAGTCACTCCCTTTTAAATAGCTATAAAAGTATTAGATTATTCTATTAAATAATACGATTGCAATACATCAGATTACTTTCAGTTTGCAAGCACAGCGGATTAACGAATGTTACTACGGTATTCCCAGATAGATGAAATAAATACCTCGTTCTGTCTGTATCTATTCTGATTTATGTGAGTAGGATGCGAAATCCGTTCGCCACAAAGAGGTTTATAATTGCGCGTTGAATCAACAACGAAGAGGTTGAGCACGCTGTAATTATGCGCCGCATGAAAGGTGACATGCGCGGCACGGTTAACAAAGGAAGCTGCCTCTGCCATTCGTGCTGTCTTATCAGTGCACACGATCACTGACAATGATATATTTTATCCGCGATTTTGCACTGAATTACGTAGCTCAGACTGTCATCGCCCGTACGATCGTTTTATGAATATATATAGAGTTGTCATACAATCGCGTTGGATTTTCGTCGCCCAGCGTAAACTGTTCCAAGTGTAAACGACCGAATGAGAATAAAACATTTTTTTCTTCTCTTGATAAGAACAGAGAATTGTTTTTGCGCGATGTCATTGACCGTCTGTGACTGGGAAAAGACGTTTTGTCATAAAATTAGCATAAGATAATTAAAGTCGCGAAAAGTCCATGTTTAGAAGAAATTTTGTTTCTTAGAATCACTGTACAGAATGTAATTTGAAATTTTTCAGTCATTTTTAATTCTGCCACGCGATATATACAGTTTCCCAGGAAAAGGAAATTAATTAATCTGATTCGCGATAAAAAAAATTAACTCACGTTTTCTCTGGTTGTCTCTTTCTATAATAATCAACTTGATTATAGTTATACTTATCGTGATTATCATATTACCAACGTTATGCGGGTTATCAGATAGTTTGGAAAACTTTAAAATCATACTTTTTAAGAGCGACCGCCTCTTTCTTATTATTTTTTTCAAAGACGGTGAGCAACTATGTTGCAGCCGTTTTCACGGTGCATCGTCAGCGATTATTAGTTTGCGACTACATATCGTCAATGACTCATCATTGGAGTGTATGCGAAAATTGAGGAGCAGAAGAGCAGTCAAGCTCTTGCGATATTACGAAACGTAGCTTGATAGACATGATCCGCGAAACATCAGCCCGAATTTCCTCTCCCCTTACACCTCCTCCCTTTCGGATAGCTGTAACCAATGCTCTGCTTATGATTGCGAAATAGCGTACATCCGACAGGATGCGCCGACAGTTGCATAACGCTACACGTAGCGTGAACCGTACTTATTAAAAGTCGGTAAGTTTCTGGAGGCTCTTCGCGTTGCGTCAACGCTATCCTTCAGTAAGTTACACAGTAATACGACTGGTCTATACTGGAAAAAATTTATATATTTTTTTTACATGGATTACCGAGAATAATTAACTTCAGACTTTACGACTTCTCGTTTATCAGAATCATGGTAAAAAAAATATTCAGGAGCGTCGGTCAACGTAAAAAGTTGATACATCGATTGCAACAGAATGCCAACCTTGATGTTAGAATTAATA
Organism: Trachymyrmex septentrionalis; assembly: GCF_001594115.1. Lineage (NCBI taxonomy): Eukaryota > Metazoa > Arthropoda > Insecta > Hymenoptera > Formicidae > Trachymyrmex > Trachymyrmex septentrionalis. Next base: position 663,882 of record NW_017304831.1, read on the forward strand.
ATCCTAGAGATAATATATTTATCACTCACCGTAATAAAACGGAAATATTATTTATAGTTAGCATTGAATGAAAGGATTGGCTCATGGACATGATAATTCTCTTTTCGTGAATTGATAGAATCATTATTACATCCATAATTATTTACAGAAAATATGATTAAAAATAATTAAAAATTGCAAAATGGCCAGATCTATCTAAAAAAGAAATAATCTGATAATGGGATGTCAATAACGAAATAATACGCCGATATGATGTAGCCATATCATCTCGTGGAACTTTAAATATATATATATATATATATGTATCTCAATATTATATTTACGGAGTCGTCACTGTCGTTTCCTTTTTGTCACCGAATAGAATCGTTCTCTCGTATTTATCCTGTCGGAAGATGTTCAAGGACAGGAAGATGTCCGTCCGGATGTATGCAACTCTTAATGATATGTTGTCCGCCAAATTATTATCGGACCGAAGATTAGATTGCAACTCGACGTTATAAAGTCTTAGAAAATACATACCTCGGTCAGTTACACTCAACGCTCCAACACACACTAACTACCCCGTTCGCAATTAATACAGTTGATCTTCCGTCACTGATTATGAGAAATAGAAATATCATTAATACAGACGTGACATTAAAAACAATTCTATTGAAAACAAAGGTTGAAATATATGTTCAAACTTTTCTTATCGCGCATCATCAAGGTTTCATTCAATATGACGAAACCTTGCAAATCAGTCGACTCGAACTCCTCGCGAGGAAGGAACAAACACGTTAGAGCATTACGTTCGTAATTACTCTAAATTGATAGATACTATCATGCTAGATTTATTCGCAGTTGTAATTATGGTGTTACGATTCCGTGACTTCCGCGATGACATATTCCATTATTTCTGTATATACCGTTTTGTGTAGGATTATGCGGATTCTTATACTTTAATTTATTTCTTCCGCAATTTTAATGAATATAATTTTTTAGATAAATTTAATGATCTTTTAATGTTTTAAGGTGTATATATATATATATATTGCTTTTATTAATGTTTATATATTTAATCATTAATCATTTTTATATGCTCAATCAAAAGATTAATTGTACGCGTGCGAAATATTTTTATACATGTAGAATGTAAAAAATGATATAAATATACATAAATGAGCTATCAATATGACACATTTGTGATGACGCATGACGCTAATATTAGCTATTTAAATGCAAGTGATAGTTATAAAAATATCTTTATTTACCATGATTTTTACCTGAAATTTCTCATAAATATTAAAATTAATAATTTATAAAAGTAATCTTATAATAGCTTAATAATAATAAACAAAAATAACAAGAAGGGACTACAAGCCAGATTTTTATGTATTTCAAATTCTTAAAACATAATAATCTTATTATTTTTTATCTTATTATTAGGTCATCCTCAGGGTAAAGAAATTAAGTTCCTCTCGGGATAAGCGAGCGACGGGGTGTGTGTGAACTTAATTTCTTTACACTGAGGATGACCTAATAATAAGATAAAAAATAATAAGATTATTATGTTCTAAGAATTTACATAAAATACATAAAAATCTGGCTTGTAGTCGCTTCTTATTATTTATTGTTTAAAAATGTATGATAAAGATTAGCAAATTTCTGTCTATCTCGTAACAATCCAATACTTCTTTTTATAAATAGTTATTAAGATTTTGTACATTATTTTCTGCATTTTGATAAGCTAAAAAGTATCTTTGATTCTCTATCGCAGTTCTCTCTCGCTATGCTCGCTCTTTTATCATTCTAATGATGAATCTGTCCAGAACTCTATAACTATACATCCTTAACTGCTAGAAAAATTTACGGCCACAGAGCCATAATTCATAAATTGTTTCTTCGCAAGGTCGCGCCTCCTTTGATTTATGTGTGTTAGCGCAGGTTTTTGATAACGTGAAACTCACGGTGTCAATACCACAAAAAACGACGATAAAGCAACGTCTGTAGTTACAATATCTTCACCACATATACGGTGATTCCGAAATGTGATACTTTTGACTATGAATATTTTCAAAGTCTTTTGCATTGATTTTCTAAAAAATTCTATACAAAGTCATCATTTATTGCAGTCTTCTAATTGCTTATATTTTGTGTTTCAATTAAGTCAGAAAAATGTTAAAGCGAAGATTATTTCAAGATTAGAAAATGAGATCTATTTTACGTTATTTTAAAATTTAATTTGGCAAAAATCTGTAATTTTGAATTGCTTAGTAAGCGAATAAATCAATTTTTAAATTAATTTATACTAATATTTGCAATCAAAAAGACGGTTTCGCAGTGACACTCAGTATTGCATTTATCGTAGTTTGCAGCGAAACGAATGTATCTAGGACGCAAGGACGCGCGACGGCACGTATCGACACAACTTCTCATATGCTGCTCGTGTTCTCGTTTAAAATCTGTTGCCAAAAAACACTTCTTTACATTATTAGGAGAAAAATATATTTCTCTCATGCACAAACACAATTATTGCGTGTTTGAGAAAATTGTAAAAATTGCAAAAATAATAAAATAATAAAATAATAATAATTTATATTGCTCAAATTAAGAATTCTATTGTAATTATATATATATTTTTACAATCGATTATTGAAAGAAAATTCGAATATTTTATATTACATTTTAATTCGTAATTTTGTCATACTATTAGTCTATATTCAATGCATGATCTCAATTCTCTCTCGTTAATGCATTCTCGTATTTTTCCATTAATGATTCTTTTGAGAGACAGGCTTGTGTCGATGTCTAAATCACAGTGTCTCTTTCCGCTTCTCTCTCTTTCCAAGCATTAAAATCTCGCGATTGTCGACGTTGCGTAATCTGCAAACCGATGTATCATGATGCACGAGCGCTGGCGCGCTTCATTCATGCGATCGCTTACGAAGATACTCGCCGTTCGATAATCGCCCACGATGAAACGCATACAGCGAGCGATCGTATAGCGCGCATAATACTGATGCAGTTAGAAAAACTGACGTTTTCCTCGTTCACGTATCCCTTTCCGGTCGACTCGGTGCATATGCATGCCGCTAATTTATCCTCGGCCGTAGATAGACGCGTATACCGAGCATTAAACAAAAATATGTATACAAAATATACCATATGTCGGGAATACTTGACTCACTTTCGATATCCGCTTCGAGGGTCTTAAACGCGTTGCATGTCTACTCGATGTATTACAAGCATTATTATAGAGATGATAGTGGATTATATCTTCAGAAAGTCTTTAAACTAATAAATTAATTGAACTATTGAAATTAATAGACTAATTGGGTTTAGATTTAGAGAGAACAACTATTTTATTATTATATATAAGAAATTTTTAAACACCATTTCATATGCAGAAACGTATTTTAAATATTTATTTTTTTGAAATTGAATGTCTAATCGATATTTAAACAATTAATATATATTTATTTATACTTTTTTAAAACTAATATATAATAATAAGATTAAAAAATTAGTTATTAAATATCTTGAGATATAAAATATATAAGTAATTATGATTAAAACACAGGTGCTCTATACTTATCTCCTCTAAATGAAATGCATCATTGACATGCTGATAGATTCGAGAAATAGTGAACCTGTTTAACGAGTGCAGTTGCCAGTTTGTTAATGCACATTTGTTGCTGCCGCAACAAACGTGACTACATCGTTGCAACTCGAAAGGCGATATTATTAAAAGAAAGACAATTCTGACCTGCATAACATTTACTGCGTTGTCGAGAAAGGCGAACCGCAAAACAAGACTACGATGGCCGTAAATTATATCGAAATCGATGTGCTAAATATATAAGTTATATACGTTTTCTCTTAGAAAACCAATTTAATCTTATTGTGTGTTACAAATTGAATAATAATAAGTAATAAATTAAGCTTGTTGCTATAATCATTTCACAATGTATCTCTCATTTCGTTTCTAAATTCGCAATTAGA
>NW_017304831.1:667962-684154 GCF_001594115.1 Trachymyrmex septentrionalis
TTTAATCGAATTAATTTGCCGGAATTAATTTCGCAAACAAAGTCATCCGTTGAACTTTCTCTTCGGGACGAATTGTCCATAAAATGTCGAAAGATCTGAGCGTGTTATGAGTACTTACATGTTGTCGATCTTTCGCTCTTTCCTTCCACCGTCAGTCGTCGTAATGACAGCATCGTCCGTGATGTCTGCATATTACGGGGAATGTTACGTAAGAAACGAGTGTATTAGATCCGTACGCAGATCGCGGCTGAGACATCTCCACTATCTTCCATTTGCATTGCTTCCAAGGCTGCATCATAACGGTTTTCAGTCTGTGCATGTTGGAAAGCGCAGCGGAACTATGCTCGTGAAAATGCAACTTTGATTGAAAAATGCGAGAAGAAATTCTTAAGTTACAGTGACATAAACGTTTCCGCGGCCAAATACAAAAATTGCGCATAATCGATAAAGAACGCAAGAGGAGAAAAATTAGTAATGGTAATCACACTCTATAATGTAACGTATTTTTTTACAAGCAGTCACTGAGGACTGACTATTGCACTAACTGCTATTGAAATTCTTTAAATCGTTCGAGTTTCTGAATTATGTATATGGATTAACACGTGGCGACTCGTGCGTGTATAAATTCGCTCACGATTTTCGCAAAGTATTTATAATATGTATGCAACGTGCATCGATTCGTTTTGTTCTCTCCATTCGAGAAGAGAGAGACTGTGCTTTTCGCGAATGATGTAGCGTGAACTCATAGAAGTTACGAGTACGAGGCAAATTGATTTTCCGGTTTGGGGACAATGTAAGTGCATTGAGCGACACTCGCGACACGTGACAATTGAAGAAAATGTGCACGTGCCACAAATCTGCGCGGAAATATCAATAGCTACTGTAATTATTAACGACAAGAAAGTTTTTTTTTTTTCTAATAATGAGGCATAGAATGATTGCGAGTTGGACTTGATACAATAGATTCAAAAAATCCTTCTTGTAGCTTTTCTAGATAATTTAACGCTATCAAATAAAATATAAAATATAAAATTCTACAAATAATTATATGGAAATAGAAGACTAATAAATTAAGACGGTTTCGTTCATTTTAAAGATTATTATTGTAGTTAAATTGAAAAATAGATAAAATATTGTAATTAAATAGAAAATTAATTTTGCTCTTAATTTATATTACAGCCTGAAATTCCTTAAAAAAAAGTGTTTCAATATACTGATTAACTATTTAGAATATTGAAACACTTTTTCCTAAGGGATCGTAACAGTAAATTAGCTAATAATTGACATTGTAAAGTTTAAAAATGGTGAACGAAATCGATAGATCTAAAAATTGCATGACAACACTTTTCGACAATTAAATAATCTACAATTAGGCAATTTTCGCTGCTAAAGACTTTCTCAAAAATGAATTTCATCGGAATTTATATAGCGAAATGTATAAATCAATCATTACCATATTAATCAGTTTTGCCTAATGAGACATACTCTTCAAGTAGGCACATATATTAGATGATGATTTCTCTTAATTTCAACGAATATTCGCATACGGAAATACGTCATTTGTACCAGAGACGTATGAAAGATTAACGTACGGAAAAAACGTGATGCTTACAGATATGATTCGTCTTTCACGAATACGATCAAGATGAATGATCACTTGTCACAATCGCTCAAGCTATCAATAGGCGCGATTATTGACGATACACGATTCGAAAGCAATATGGACCAATGTGTGAAAGAAACGCCGAGGATCACTCTGAAAATCACGTCAAAGATCATATCGTCCCACATCCTTTCGACGTCTCCTTCCGCCTAAAGAAAATCGTATACCTGTTTTTGCATAAGTGTCGATTCGAACCACGCTCTCTACGACTGTCGACGATGGCCGTGGCTTCGGCCGGGCCCAGAAATCCAGCAAACGTGTTCTCAGGAATGCTGTCCCCCCGGGTGGAGAACATTTGCTGTCGAGCGTATGCCGAGCGTTTAGCGTCAGGAGATTTATTTCGCGAATTCTCACCGACGCGGCATCGGCCATTGCGCCCATCTCGGGCTTTAACTTCTCGCGGATCTTCAGGGCTGATTATTCTGTCTGGTTCGTTCGCTAAATTTAGTATCGGGCTTATATTCGTTGGATGTCGCCGCGAAAAACGCGATAATAAACTTTCATTCTTGTGACATCCGTTAATCCTGTAATATACAACAGAGGAGTTTTTAAGATCTCATTATATTCCTCTTATATTTCAGAATATTTATTGTAACGATATAATCAAATTGTGTATAATTTCTTATAAGACAAATTTTAGATGCATTCAGATTCCAATTATCGTTCTGTGATAAGACGGAGAGAACTGACAAATGAAATGTCATGCAACAGGCTATAAGAGTAAAATTTTTTAAGGCTTTTTTAAGCTTTCAAAATTTTTTAGGTTGATCTGCTATTGATAATGAATATTCTCGCATGAAAAATGGTATACAAAAGCGAGTTTCAACTGCGTAGTTAATTTCGAAGTTTTCATTGACCGAAGTACCGTTCTGCGTGCGATTTTTATAGCGCATAAATCTTTCAGACTACGATCTTACTAAAGATTAGTACTTTGACCAACGCGAGAATACGATGATGTTTCGACTTTTTTCCTTCTTTATCATATCAATGAAAAGTAGTACGTATATTGTATATTACCTATAATAATTAAATTGTCTCATTAATTAATAAAATAGAATTCTATGCATAATAAATTTTTTTAGAATGTACGTTGCTGATTATTAAATAGTCATTTGATAGATTAATGTCGGCAAAAAAAAATCTTTTATGTAAAATGATTTTTGTGTAAAATAATTGAGATCTAATCTAAAATATTAAATGTCATTTTTTATATCATGAAAAATACTGTAACAAAAAGTAATCAGATTAAAAAGTAATTAGATAAAACTATTATTCTGTCCAATTGCTGATTTATAGATAATATAAAATGTGAATTGGATCATACGTCACCCAATGTTCGTTTATCTAATTGTAACACAAAACAATGAATGAACACGGCTCGAATATGCGGCACCGTTCAATGGTAGTGGAAGTTTGCTAATTACGCAACTTGTTTCCGTGTGGCTCACGCTGCACGGACACTAAATAAGTACATGGATGATACAATCGCGATGATAATTAATTGCGATCGTCATTAATCCCCATCCGAGCGAGCGCGCTCTTCCTCTTTGCGAATAGCGGCGCAAAAGTCTGCCGGAAAATCATACGTTCTGAGCGGCAGCTGATCATCATTGTTCATTCGCGTTTCCCGCTCTTTTGTTCGCCTAACTCTTGACTTATGCCGCATTACGTGCGTTGTATGAAATTATGTTCAACGTAAAATATAACCGCACAGATCACTGCAGTATCTGTATAATATGCATATGATAGTCATTGTCATCTCGAAATAAATGTCAAATAATTTTATAAAAAAAAGAATAAGTACTTAAATAATGAAGGTAATTAAAAGTAAATGCTATAAGCAATACGTAACAATTCTTTTAAAAACAATAAATAATAATTTTACATTTTAATACAGAGAGAGAGAGAGAGAGAGAGAGAAAGAGAGAGAGAGAGAGATATGTTAGGCACAAATGCTAACTTTAACAAACGTAGATGTCTGTACTATTCTTTCAACTAAAATTGATTAAAATTGCACAGATTTTGCCGACAGCGGAAAAGCGAGTGAATGAAAATTCCCCTATTATCGCTGAAACGTATTATTAGAATGAATCGCTCGACAATTTTGTCTTCCCGGAATCAGGTCGATTACTACGCGCACTTGCTTTATTTCTGTACATTTGTATCTAATTACGCTAGAAACTCATTGTATTCAATAAGCTAATAAGTCGGTAAAACATAATTATATTTTAACTGACTTCTCAAGGGGACATACGGATTCATAGAATTCCTAATTGTCTTCCAGGTATGGCGAGAAGCAACGGCGATCGGACAGCCAAGAATTGAGCGGCATCCAATTACTCTCCGCTACGGCTTACCAGTTGAAGAAACCGTACCAGCAACTGTTGATACCCATCACGATATGGATTGGTATGGAGCAGGCTTTCATAGGCGCCGATTTCACGCAGGTGAGTTCTTCAAATGATAAACAAATTTTAAATAGCGTCTATACCGTCATATCTAAATCTGTCGACGTCAGTAATGTTGGAAACTTAATCATTCTAGTTTCTAGTGAGAAACAACTTCTACGTGAGATCTGATATTTGTTGGGAAGATAAATATCTTTACATATATCAAGTATTTGAAATATAATTGATATAATATTTGAAATATAATTGGTAAAGGTTTAATGTAATGATTTAAAATATACAAGCTTGTAATTCACGGAAATCATAAAAATTCAATTTTTCTTAACAATTTGTCTTGTTAGCAAGAAACGTTGAATTTTTTTCCATCAAGGAAAGTTTGAAATGGATTATTTGCACAATTAACAATAATCTTTGTCGATCTAACTAGAATATACGAACGAATTTATCATGGTAGATTTATTTGATCGTATGCGTTAAAATGCACGATACTTTCTAATGTCAGTTTCAATCACTCACCGACGTATAAATCGACGCCAGTCTTTCCCTTTCGCGTACATTGTAAACGGCAGCCGCCGTAAAACAATGGCATTCCATTTTGCAATCTACACGACTGCACCGTGTATCGACCTTTTATTGCAAGCCCCCCGGGTCCACGTGTTCTCGTGAAGTATTGATAAGGAAACGGCCGTCCTTGGCTTCGTACCAGGATCCGACATTAACGAAGCGCAATGACGTCAACTCGGTCTGACTCTGTAATTACAGTCCGAACTCGAACCATCATTGGGCAGCGAAGAGGTAAAAAAGAGAGACGAATAAAAAAAGCGGAGTTCCGTATTCTCGTTTATAGTGTTCCTTTCTTATTCCCGGGCACGTACAGCTGTATTTATTGCGTTGCAGACCACGCTCGAAGATTTATCGGCGCTGCTCTGCGATAACGTAAAATTGCCGCGAACGTAATTATTTGTCATGACGAACGACAGTCTCCGAAAACGGTAAAATCTCGACCGCGGGAGGAATATTTCATTATTGAATATACAACGACAGACGTGTCGATATAAAAGCTGTCAGTAGTGCGAGAAAAAGAAAAAAGCATCCGGTATAAAGTCAGAGCTAGAGTGAAATAATTCAAGCGTGTCGCACGTTATTTTTTGCTGTCACTGCAGATCTGTTAATCGGTCCTACACTGTTAGATATCAAAGGAGCAATAGTAACCCAATCCCTTGGATTAAATAACATTTTCAGCATCCATTTGTGTTAAAACAATGTAAATCAATCCATTTTTGAATTTTAGTTTCAAAGTAAAAATGTCCATTAACGTATTCATTAATAAACTAAATTTGAATCAAATTTAATACATTTTCTTAAATTAAATTGTTTAACTCCATCATTTTAATTAATGATGTATTGAGTAGGAACAGTGTGGCGATTTATAGATATGATTAAAAATAACTTACACTGGGGGGGGGGGGGTATAAATTGACATTATAAATTTAACAGTGTAACTAAAGACAATCAAGTCAGTGCCATTTTTATGTAAAATTATTAATTAATTAATCATCCTTCCATTTTCTTTGTATTTGATTGTGCGAGAGGAATTTTGGGATACATCCCGATGGAATTTCGAGAATCTATAGATAACCTACTTCCGAGAAAACCCGAGGCTAAAAATATATATAATGGAAGCTGGTCGGTCATCGAGCTCTGTAACCGGTCGGTCTCTCCATAGATTTTCTCTTTTTATACGTTCTTTAACTGGCGCCAGAGTCTGTCTTTCCCAATCCAGTTTTGAACTACCGTGAATCGCGACGACAATCTTCGTTATTCATCGATAGTAGGAATTCTCACTCGTAGAAGCCGGTAGACACTTTTCTTTTCCTCGGCACGGAAATTACCAAGTAGGATCGTGAAACCGACGTACATACGTATCATATCCTTATAGATTTTTTAAATCTACTTTACTAACCTTCGAGGCGGAGATTTATTGCTCCGACTCTACTTTCTATCAAATTAGTCAATTTTCGTTCGACAAATTCTAAGATGGCTTTTGTGCCTGTATACTTGACGTCATAAGTAATTTTATGCCTGGCTTATTACTTCTTTTTATATATTTTAATGTACGTTCTATTTGAAAATTTTTATTTGCGTGAATGGTAAAACAATCGGATAAGGAATATGTCTGTTAGATTTCTAGCTTATGCTTTCTATGAGGCACATCAATTTTTTAAATAAAATTTCTTTAATTTGATCACTATTGTAGATACAGTGATATCAACAATAAAATATTTTAACCTGTCATCTTTTTTATATTATTTAGCAATGTGAAGAATAACATCATTACAACAGAGCCACGATACGTATGTATATTTATACACATTTCTCTACGCGAAGCCTTTCGCTTGGTTTCTTTTTGTACGCTATGTCTCGGATAGCAAGTCGAGATTATCAAATCATAACGAAAAATCGATCTGGATCAGCTGAACAAATATGGAACACTGGTTTCTCGATGCGTGACGGCCACATGAGAACGCATGATCGTCCTCCGGAAATACATATTGCCGATTAGAGATATGAGATTTGCAAGAACTAGGCTTGTGTGTACGTTTAATTCTTTTAACGATGACGTTATTAAAAAGTGATTTACATGCAAAGCGTACGATTAAAAATTCCGATTAATAGAATACACAAAGTTTGTTATTAATAGGATACATACTATATATGTTTTATAATGATTTAAAGTTATACCATTAAAAAATGTGTACGTGTCATTTGTTCTTGTAATAAAGTAAATTGAAAAGTTTATTACGGGAAAAGTTTATAAAAGAATTATTTGTACTTAAAAAATTATATTATGGGATACATATCTTATTAGATATCTTATTAGATAGGAAAAAAGATTAAAATATACCAGGATAAAACATTGCACATCTCGCTGTGCGAGCATTAAAATCTCCGAGCTTTGAGTCACGTGCGGTTGATCTTAATCGAGATTTTAATAAAACGAGATTATTTTTTAAAAGAAAGGAATTTAAATTACGATAAAGTTATTTTTTTATATTTTTTAAGAAAAAATAGAAATAATGAAACAAAATACGTCAAGATATAATTAACTAAAAATAATAATAAAGATGAATTAGAACGTTGTAAAAAAGAAAAATGATTAAATGTGTCACGTGATAATTATACGAGATTGATTTAGAAAGTAAACATACCTCAATTAAAATATATGTTCGCCATGAAAGCGATAAGAAGAGAAGAGAAAAAAATTTTTAACGACAGAAAAAAATAGATGTATAAGAAAGAAACATTTACAGTAGACGTTTTTAATGTATACTAACGATGTACTTTTGACATGCAAGCAAAAGCATCATTAAACTAAAAAGTATTTGAATACAGAATGTAGCGCAATACTTGTTTACGTATAGTATAGGGAATATAATTAAAAGTCTCTCTAAGAAGTTCTTGGATATAGATATGAAAGAAAGAAGAGATACGGCTGTAATCACTGGCCGCGTCCAAATTAATCACTCCCTATTGGAAAGATGGATTTGCGTAATTTATACGCTGTCTACCCAGTAATCGACCCGCCCAACGATATCCTGTATCTTTACCTTCTCTCGGACGTTACAAATATGGCATCCCGTGACTGTCAGCAAAAACACACCTCGAAGCGGCATCGAGTAGCCGCCATCGAGTTAGTTGATTTTTTGCGATACGATTATGATTAAGCTACTACAGTTTTAACGGATCAGTCTTTTCTTGTCTTCGGATTGCCAAGTTCCAGCCATTTCTTTGGAATTGCTTGTTTTTGTAATGATCAATCAAAAATATTAGAATATATTTTTAAATGGTAACTAAATGTAAACTTACAGTAAATAAATATTTACTCAATACAAAAGTAATAGTTAAATGAAATTAATGGTTTTTGTATTAAATAAATATATATTTACATTCAGTAAATATTTAAAAGTATTCAAACAAATATTTATTAAAATTTAGTATTTATTTTCCAGTATATTTTCTACGTAAAGATCTGAAATGTTATAACACTTGAAAAATAATATTCAAGATTTACATGTAAAACCACTTCAGGTTATTGGATAGTTTTGCTTTTTTCAAAATAAAATGCATAAGAATATGTCGTATTTTCTTTACATTACTTTTTACAAATTATTTCTATGTAAAAGTAGGTTTTGTTAAGGAGTTAGGTATATTCTGCAGAACTGTCAGATATTGCTCTATATCAATCTACATGAAAATTACAAAAAGAACTTGAATCTCACGTAAGGAACTGGAATTAATCGAGGAAGGTCGCATCGGGTGAACCCCCTCATTATTGGGCGACCCTGCATTATGGCAAAAACAACCTCCGGTTCGCGAATTGCAACTCGTTCGAAATTGGTTCGCCGATAGGTCGTACGACGTCTTCGACTCGGGAAGCCGGATAATTGGGCAATTAAATCCGCGCCGAGAAAATGAAACGGAAAGAGCGAAAAAGAAAAAGAAATAGAAAAAGAAAAAAAATGAGCAAAACGTAGTAGTTATAGGCTCTGCTGAGTCAGCTGTGGCGCTGGGCCTGTTATAAATAGCCCTGCGAGCTTATTCTCGCGCCGGTCCGGCGATATCACTTCCATATCTGGAATCTCATGTACCAGTATTTCTTAACGTATGACCACACGTGCACGTGTATGTGTGCACGTGTCGTAGTCACCGTTCGCTCTGATCTCGTGAACGCCTCGGGACACATAATCCCATTCAAATGTTCATGGATATCGTTCAATGGAGAATTGTGCAAAAATATTAAAAGAATGCGATAATACATTTCGAGTTCAATGAAATTCTACACTCGACTTGTAAGAGCTGTTAATCGATTTGACGAAGAGTTAATTAAATGTACGCTGCTAAAAATAAAATGTTAATTTTAACTTAAAGACGTATAATGGACTTTCTGAAATATACAAAAATATTAAAATTAACATTTTATTTTTAAATGTATAAGCTCTCCTGATCCTTCCAGTACAAATTTTTTTAAAACATTGTTAAAAAATTTCAGAATTTTATGTGATCCATGTAAGCAACAAAAATATTATATGTATATATAATATTTAGATTTTTAGAAAAAGTGATTTGCCTATTTTGATTGTGAATTTATTACTGTCAGACCAGTGAAATTTGTTTGTCAATCTTACGTTTTTTTACTAAACTTTTTTTTAATGTTTCAGAACTTTACTTATCAAACTGTTTTAATGAGGTAGTTGTTCACCTTGAGAGTCACGGATGATATAATATGACATTACATATGGAAAAGGAAATGCTCGAATATAAATTTTATTGATTTGAAAAAAGATCACTTCAAACTATTAACGTAATACATTCCGTGGAATTCTTATACATCAAAAATGCTGTTACAAATGTAAAAAACTGAATTTTCGTACACCGTATAAAAGATTACAGCGGATATTACGCGCGACATTACAAATAAATCACTTCACTCTTTAAAATATGTACCTGCGATTATACAATTTATATATTAATTACAGGAAGAATTGATGATATGTTATTTTATGCAATAATATGGCCGTGACGTCTAAAATGACGGCGTGTCTGATTAAATATTGAATCGCTACTTATCGTAAGACGTAAGACGTAATTAAATGTCCTTCGGCGTGGCTGCGACCCTGCCATAAAAATTCTGGCTCCGATATTACGAAGGGCGTCTTGCATTTAAGTGGGTATTTATGCGTTAACGATCAGCATTAAATGATCACGCGATAAATGCACTTTATACATAATGCACCTTCTGTCGAGATAATGTTACAAATATATAAGTAATTGAAGAAGTGTCTCATTCAAGATTAGTGTATTTGGTAGCTTAAGGCGACGAGAATATACGATGTTCGCATATTGCAAAAGATAATTGCGCATAGATATTTTTATGACTACTTTGAACATAACTTTAACGAAAGTATATAATCTCTGTCTATCAACTTTAAAATTTTGTGTTACATTTTATGTTGTCAAATGACACTTGATATATTGATAGTTAATAAATATTGATTAATGTATGTAACGTGCTCATAAAACATTTTACGAAATGTTTGACGTCGTGCATTTAAAGTTGGCAATTAAATACCTTATGTAGCTCAAAATTGAATTTCATCCGCTTTATGATTAATGACATGCCAACGTTTAATAACATTTCTTTTTAAAATTACTATTTCTTTTTTACTTTAGTTATTTTCTCAGTTACTGAGCTATATGCTCAGTTCCAAATGTTATCTCTCTCTCGCTTATCATAATGCCAAATTTTTTCCTAATTCCAAAATATATTTTGCTTTTAATATAATATTTTGATTATTATTCTTGTTTTAAATGAAAATAATTGGCTGCGATTAAATAGTCCTGAAAATATAATAGTAAAAAGAATAAAAAAGAATTAAAAAAGAATATAATAACATAGAAAAAAAATGAATAGAATCCTTATAATGAAGGATTCGAGGACATGCGTATCTGCGTTTCGATAATACATCCTCAAGATCTTACATCATTATAATGAATTTAGATGGAAATAAAGATACTAAAAAAGTCCACGAGTTCGTGCTAAATCTCAGTCTGTCGTCATTATGTCAACAATTGATTAGATTATAATTGCTTCTATAAATATACACAAAGGCAGATTGACATCAACTTCCTTCAGAACAAACTCATTGATTTAGCGTAAACAAAAAATTTAATATTCTTTTGCTTGTAAAACTCTTAATAGCTATTCAAACCGATTGAGAATCGTCGTGTTTTGAAAATCAAATTAATATACATATATAAATTCTGTCAGTGTATGAAAGCGTGTATGAAAGTAACCGAAATGAAAGAGCCCGATTACATCTCACAGATATTGCAACTATATACAAATTTGAAATGTATATGGCGTCACGTATTTATATTAGAGATTTTTATATCAGAAAGAAAGAAAGAGAAATTTCAAAATCATAATTTATTGCAAATCATTAAATCTTTGCTTTCTATAAGACATGTTGATCAATTTCTTTTATTTTCGCTTTTTTATTGTCTGTATAGTAAGTTTTGATAGGATATTGGAAAGTAACAAAAAATTAATACCATTAGTATTATCATAAATTTCTAATAATATACGTATCATTTATCAATATACGTTCCATTTCTATCTGATATATGAGAAAGCTTTGCAACGTTCAAACTCAGAAGAGTGTATCTTTGATTTAAAAACATAAAGACATTAAATTGAATTTTTTTGTGCTTTCCAGGCATATATCTCTTGCGCTCTGGGCGTCCACAGAGTCGGCTACGTCATGATCTGCTTTGGGGTGGTTAACGCCGGCTGTTCCTTGCTATTCGGTTCGTTAATGAAATTTGTCGGCAGACAGCCATTGATGGCGTTGGGCGCCATCGTTCATGCTTCTCTCATAGTTGTTCTCCTCATGTGGAAGCCCCACCCCGACAATCCTTATGTCTTTTTTTCGGTCTCAGGACTGTGGGGTGTGGGCGATGCTGTGTGGCAGACACAGGTTAACGGTGAGTGTAAAACTATATGTTAATGTTAGCTAAAATGTTGCGAGAAAAAGCTTAAAAAAATCTTTTACGTGAGAAAAGATACCTGCCGATTAGAACGATTTTACAAAACTGTTGGGACTTTTGATATGCTAATTTTATAATAGCTATTTTAATTAAAACAATTAAACATTCGAAAAATATTAATAAAGTTAGAAATATTATATGTCGGACGTTATTAGCCATATAGCTGGCAAAATCGAACGCTCTGAATCGGATGACACATTATAAGAACAAAAAAGATTATTTGGTGTTCAATATTGGAATCCATAATTTGTGTGGCGTTCTATTGTTCATACAATCGAACATAATGAAGCAAATTTATATTATAAAAAAAAAAAAAAAAAATTCAATATTAGCGAATTGAAATTCGTAGTGCGACGAGAGATAGCGAGTTGTCTTGGAAGTGTATAGATTTATTTAGTAGGTCTTCTAAAAAACCGGATTTATGAATTTTGATCGTAAGCCAACGGCTCCGTCATCGAGATTTACCGGCTACATTTCGTATTTGTTTATTCGCAGTCAATACGAATATTAATAGATCTGACGGACACTTGACGAACGTCTTTAATGTATTCACGATAAGTGGTATTTGAAGATATATTGCTTCTTATTATATTAACGCTGAGGTCTGAAAGTAGGGTCACTGATCGACCTAATCCAGAAAAAGAAAGAATATATGCGAATTTCTTCGCTATTGAGTTGACACAACTAAGATTTTGTTTAAAAATTTTTGTTTAAAAATGGATGAACCAGAAAATTCTGACCATATCAATTAGAATTTCAGTCATCATAATTAGACATTTGGTTATCTTTATTAGAAATCTGATTGATATGATCCAAATCTTCTAATTCGTCCAACCAGGAATTTTCCTCAGTGCAGAATTTATAAAACTTGACTTTGATATTTTGCATTATGTAAGTAAATGTTGATTTTCCAAGCGGGTGTCATTCGTAAAAAGAGTGTTTTCCTCTTAATGATTGCTTGCCATTGATAAGACGGTAGAAAGTTTAATGACGTAATCTGTAAAAAAATTAAGCGTGCCAAAAGGAAGTAATAAATTGCGAATTAATGAGCGGTTAAATTGCTTCTATAATTATCATCTGTCGGATCGATTATAATTTTCTTTATAATTTACATGTGTTAGCGTCGTATAATTGATCAAATTAATAAATATGTATAATTAATGAAAGTATTTTTCAAGACGAACGTCTTGAGAAGCCATTTAAAGAAATTAATCATGATTTATCTCAAGAGAATAATCATGATTGAATCTCAATTTCGTGACGAGATAAAACATTTCAGTGTGCATAAAACATTCTACACAATGACTACATGTTAAATTTTTTTCTAAATAAGAAATATTGTCAACGTTTTTGTACTCGCTATAAAAATAGAAACGTTCTCTTTGCCTCTCGCAAAAAAATTTACTCACATTAAATTGAGTAAATATCCGGGCTTATTACGGCATCAGAGGAAGACGATTATTCCAGCCTCTTCGTTGATCATAAAAATAATATAAAGAAATTAAAAATTCAGAAATAGTGTATTAAATTCAGTACTTATCTCTCGTACTTAGTTCCAAGATTTAATTCACATTCAAGGACATTTCGTTTCATATTCCATATTTATTGTATGTCTCGACATCATCACGTTGTAATTAACAAAAAAAAGATATTCTCATAAAAAATATAAATTTTTTTAGGCTTATTAGATAAATTGTGTTCTCTTTTTCTTGAGTTGAACAAAATTTGAGCGATGCTTTAATAATTTTGATTCAATTTTTACTTGCATTTATAGTCGCGGTTCGCGTGTATGGCGAATAATCAAATACCACACAGCAATTTCGCGTTGCTTATGCACATCAGGATTTGTATAATAATTAGAGCTTCTACACAGATCTATACGTCTGGAAAGCGAATCTCGTATTGTTTTTTTGCCTTGGCAGCTTTTTTGCAGGATTATTCATTCTCTGCCACACCAATCTGTTCTGAGTCACGTCACGAGATTTTGCAGAAACTGATATGCAAATCTATTTAACCACATGTATACAAAAACACATAATGTAGACAACTGCATTTGCTTTACATCCGGTTTTGTTAATTGTCAGTTAATTGTGCGCACCATGAGAATTACTAATTTAGCGTGCTAAATAATAATAAGCAACGTTAATTATTAGCTAAGAATACTTCTGAAAAGTGTCATAAAAAAATTTTAAAAATTATAACAACCAATACATAGCGAAAATTTTCTTCGAGGAATTTTGAAGCTTTTCAAAATAAGTTAAAATAAGTTGTTATTGTGCAATTTTGAAAATCAGATGAAAAATTCAATTTTTAATTTTAGTACATTCTTTTTAAGTGTACATTCTTTAATTAAAATACAAACCTTTTTAGTGATTAAGACTATCACCAGAATAACAGAATCGAATGTACACTCTCATATATTCTTTCCCACGGATTTCCCGCTTCCATTTGAGTAATTTATTTCCTTAATGCGGCATCTCGTGCATCACCAGCAGCATTATCATTATTGCTGTTACGTGCTTTCTGAAAGCGCATCTAAAGAGCGCCGAGTCAAGGATTCGATCCATCTGTAGACTCGTTATCTCGCCGTCAAACGCGACGATGAACATAAAACGATCGACCTCGGTGCATAATGTAGTACCTGGATGCATCTATTTGTAGTTTCGCGGACCTGATAAAAGCACCTGCCAAGTTAATCCGCAAGAAATGAGATCGTTTAAATCGTTTATTGTTTCAGTTAAGTGTGCAAATCAGGGATTTTCTAAACAGAAGAAGAGAGAAAGAGAGATTTTCCGAATATATTTTTATTTTTCTATTTTGTCTTGAAGGATCGTTAATGTAACCGGATAAAAAAATTGTCATCTCTAATATAATAGTACTTTTAAGCGTGAAAATTTTGCGAATAAATTTTTTAGATACTAAATTATTTTGAAGTTTTTCTTACTATTCAAATTATCGCGACAATTATTTATTATACCGACTGTTACAGGACTCTACGGTACGTTATTTAGGCGTAACAAGGAGGCAGCCTTTTCGAACTACAGGCTGTGGGAGAGTGCCGGCTTCGTGATCGCCTACGCATATAGCACACATCTCTGCGCCCGTATGAAGCTGTATGTGATGCTGACGGTGCTGATCATTGGTACCATAGGCTACATTATCGTCGAGTTGTTGCACAGACGCAAGCAACGGCGGCTCAAAGCGATCGCCGAGGATCCGAAGGCTGCCCAAGCAGCCGCCGAAGCGAATCATCCGGAAGAAACCGACGACGAAAAGGATGATCTCGACGACGAGATCATCATCACGCATCTGTGAGCGACGATTAACGTCGATATAGTCGTCCCTTCTTAAAAGTCCTCGCGCCGCTTTCTCGGCTCGTCGACGGGGAAATCGAAACGACGGCCGGAAGATCCAATCGATTCATTTGGTGAATACCTTTTCCTCTACTATCTTCCGCCTGTCATTCCCTCGTTCTAGCTTATCAATCCCTCTCATCTTGAGATAGAGATTAATGAGCTGCCGAGATGTGCAGTCACTCATTGAGCAGGCACTTTTCCCCGTCGACGATGCGGGCGAGGAAAGCGTGTCTTGGCGATAAATCCGGAATGTGGAATCCGCGTTTGATCACAAGGAAGTCAAGGCTAATGAAACGGTGGGTATGGCCACAACTTCCACGATGAAGTGGAGATGCCGGGCGTCGACTCCGTCTTGCGGATGCTTCTCTTCAAGATAATACCGAGTGTAATGCCGAGTCTCCAAGCTGAAATCTGGCTTCCATCTTTCTCAGCGGGACCAGAATGAGTCGATGATAGATAAGTAATACACTTGTCACTATTTGATGGTGCTAAGGAATGCATGTAAAATTCGCTCTCGTGCTCTAGAAACATGGAACTTTCGCCACTGTTACTCAAAACTATCGAATCAACGCCATGATGAGGAATCACTTCGATCTTCGATCCGCGTTCTTAATATGAGACCTCATTATCGCATTCGTGAAGCGATCATGAAAATAACGCGCGACACAGAGGTAAAAAGTGCATTTTGTTGCGCGTAGTTCTTGCAAAACGCGTATTTAAAAATGTGGAGATCCTAGAATTATTCAGTTTATATCACATATTTATTGCATGTCGAATGGCAATGTCTCAGCAATCGTTGTCATCATGTATTGGAGGAAAAGAATAGAAACGCAATTTTGTTTCGTTAAATTTGAAGAATTGTTATATTTTAGAAGAAACATTAAATGTTTTATGTATTTTCTTCAATTTCGAGCCTGTTAAGTAAGAAGAAAAACTTACTATCTCTTTAGGCTCTTAAATTTATTCGATTTTTATAATGTTAATACGAAGAAATTTATTTTGATGTCGATTTCGTCAATAGTTTTTTTTATAAATTGATATGAATTTTTGCATTTTAAAACATTATATTAATTATAATATATAAAGATTATAATTTTGTCAACTACAAAATAGATTTTATAACGAATGTTTTCATTATAAAATATTTTGTAGGTTTT